>NC_048581.1:64801142-64958642 GCF_013265735.2 Oncorhynchus mykiss
ATCTTAGCTATCAAGCTAGACAAGCAGTCATCATCATGAATCAAGTCGACAATCTACTGGCAAATCCTTTTCATCCTTGTCACATGAAGAGAAATTATATATAAAATGTATCATTGCTCATCGGCCATTGGACATAAACATTAAACAACAGATTGGAAATTGTATGCTCTCTCTAATTCTCTCTTTCTTTCTCTCTCTCGGAGGACCTGAGCCCTAGGACCATGCCCCAGGAATACCTGACATGATGACTCCTTGCTGTCCCCAGTCCACCTGACTGTGCTGCTGCTCCAGTTTCAACTGTTCTGCCTTATTATTATTCGACCATGCTGGTCATTTATGAACATTTGAACATCTTGACCATGTTCTGTTATAATCTCCACCCGGCACAGCCAGAAGAGGACTGGCCACCCCACATAGCCTGGTTCCTCTCTAGGTTTCTTCCTAGGTTTTGGCCTTTCTAGGGAGTTTTTCCTAGCCACCGTGCTTCTACACCTGCATTGCTTGCTGTTTGGGGTTTTAGGCTGGGTTTCTGTACAGCACTTTGAGATATCAGCTGATGTACGAAGGGCTATATAAATACATTTGATTTGATTTGATTTAAATTCAACAATGAGTGGTTTGGAAGGAATCAGTGACTTACTGCAAGCTGGTCATCCAACTCGGAATTCTAAGTCAGGAAGTCAGGCTTCTTTCTAGAGCTCCGACCTGAAGATCACTAACATCATGATTCAACCTTGTTTTTTTCGGAGTTCCCAGTTGTTTGATGACAAAATATGCCCACAAGAAGGACCGCGTGCCACCTTCCTGCTCAAGTGAGCACAGCACAACAAGGTGAGTCCAAAAATAGGCATAAGGCTTGTATGTCTTGTATGCTGCTACATAAATAATGTAATATGCCAGGGAGATATGTATACTCTAGTTAAGAAAGTAATACTAAGTGTATGTTGTGTAGTAAGATGTTAGTAGCCCATGTGCCTCACCCTAATAATGTGGTCCCTTTTCCCCTCATAACTTAGGCTACTGTTCTGACTTGGTGGTGCACATGTAGCCTATAGCCTGTTTTTAAAGAAATGTAATCATTGAATATTGCCCCCTTTATGTATCCTACGGTTCTGACTTGGTGTACATGGAGAATAGTGTAAGAACTGCCCATGTTCTGAATTATGTCAGTGTCCATTTCAAAACTGCTGAACAAATAGTTATATTGACCACATCCATCCTAGCCCGCTCATTAAGGTCTTAATCGAAATTACGGATTGCCTTTTATCTGTTCGTCGTTCCCTTATGCCATAGTTTGTGCATATCAACTGTCAGTAGAAATCAGATTTGATTAAGCAAGTCCGCCATATCAGCTATGTTTTTTTTAAAGGCAGTAAATGAATTAACTGTTTCGCTGCAAGTCGAGGCTCAGCTGATAGCCAGGTGTAGTAGTGGCAAGGATTCACTCCATGGTGCTGAAAAGAAAGCTCTGCTGTTGGGAAAGCTTTATGTAGGCACCGTTTATCACCGTTATAGTGCATGTATTGTTTAGTGTTGTGTAGTGGCTTTGCTGGCATGCATCCCCCCAAAAATTATGTGTTTGCCCCACCAATATGTACATGCTAAAATCCCCACGCGCTGTATGTACTCACTTATAAAACATTTATGAAGGGAAAAACATTTCAGTGATTTTCTGTGTATGAAAAATGGCTGTTAGGCCTACAATTAAAAGGTGTAAAAAGTGTGTCAGCGTGTGTCAGAGTGCGATATGGGTTATCGGCATGGCACAGCGGCCGACCCTCCTTATTCCACAATTCATGTATGAATGACAATCAGTAGGCTACGGCGAAATCAGAAATTCCTATTTCAAGTGTGACCCACATAATGACGAAGGATGGAAGTGGTTGGGCTTATTTGAACATACATTTTTAGAGTGCGCTACTACCAGTGCCTGTTTTACTGCGAAAACACACTGCTAAACCAGCGAGAAGAGAGGAAGGAGGGAGTGTCTATTTCTCGGGTGGATTATTGCATTGAAGCTTCTCTCTCCATCTCTCAGCCTTCCCAGCAAAGACGCAGACGGAGAGAATATCTGGGAGAAATCGGACAGCGTGAGGATAGAAAAGTAAGTGAGAAGGATTATTTGAAATATTGTCGCTTAATGTGACCGACCTGTCATTGCAAGCGCCGTGTCCGCTTTGTGTTTAACTTTTCTGAGGCCAGTGTGTGTGTGTGTGTGTGTGTGTGTGCGCAACCTGGACTCAGGTGTAGACTTAACATAGTAAACGTGAATCCGGGACACTCCAATTAGTATGATATGTTATGTTTGGTATGGTTTGTATTAATTTGTGGATGTCGATCATCCATTTCTTATGATATGTTACGAATTCCAATGTGTTGTGGCTAACGTTAGGTATGTGGCTACGTGGCTAACACTAACGTTAGCTAACCTTAGCTAGGCTAGGAGTTAGAGATTGGGGTTAAGGTTAGGGTTATGGGTAGGAGAGCTAACATGCTAAGTAGTTGCAAAGTTTGGGTTGCTAGATGTTGGCGTTATATGTCCGCCCGGTAAATAGTTGCCGGTGATGAGATTCGGACACGCAACCTTTGGGTTGCTAGACGTTATACGCCCGCCCATCATCATCCATCCATCCCGACCAACCTACCCACTTTATCTTTTTCCTTAATTAACCTTCTGTCTTATGTACCCATACCAAAAGTAACATATACTAATTTTAATTTCCTGTATTTCTGTGTACTATGTTACAGCTAGTTTATGTGACCATGCTGGTGAGTGCACCTCAATAAATCACAGATACGTGTACAGTAGCTTATAAACCTATTATTAATTGCACTAGACCTATTATCTCTCTTCCAGTTCTAACTTGTTATTTTTTACAAGTGGTAAGATGATGATGATGATGATGATGATGATGATGATTGTGGTAGTAGTGACGAGGTTGGTGTTGTTGTTGGTCATGACTGTACTCTTGGTAGTGATAAGGAGAATAGTGCTGAAAAGGAGAATTAATAATGACTCATGCCATTTTCAGTCTGAAAGGTAATTTGTATGCTGACTGGCTGGCTGTGTAACCCGGACTCAAACACACGCTATACAGCTAGCAGCAAGGCTGGGAGATCTGGGTCACCCACTGAGTTGAATAGCGACTGAAATCCTCTCCTCTCTTTACTTCTTCTCTCCATCCTCCACTCCCATTAGCATCTATTAATTACCTACAGTCATGAATGCCCTATAAATCAATGGACCTGTGCATTGTGCATGGAGATACTTGTGGTTCATGCTAAATAAATACAAACAATTTTGAGGCCATTGTAAAGTTGCTCTGGGTAACTCTCCTTATTGAAGACTGAGGCCCATGACCACTCTGCCAAAGTTAACAGCTCTGGAGTTTGGCCTGTCAGTCTGCTACCTCTCACTGCTGGGAGCCTTGGCAGTCCCCTTCCCCCTCACCCCTCTCTTTTTGTCTCTATCTTGCTGGCCCAGTCAGCACAGCAGAGAGTGACACAAGAGAGTCACGTTCTGCTGACACGGGAGAAATAGTTAGACTGGTTCTGTAGGCTCTCTTTCTTTCCCCTTATTCCCCCTCTCATTCTCTCTCTCTCTCTCACACACACACACACACACACACACACACACACACACACACACACACACACACACACTCACACACACACCCACACACACACACACACACACACACACACACACACTCACTCACATACACACAGTAGTAGTAATTAAGTATAAAATCCTATAGGGGGTACTGTGTCCCTGGCTCCCCTCTGTAATAGAACTACCATCAATACCTCTACTTTTTCTTCCATCCCTTTATTGCTCTATCAGTCATCTCACTCTCATTCTCTACCTTAGCAATACTCCCTCTTTTATCCCACTCCTACTCAATACTCCCCTCATCTCTCTTTCCTTCTTTCCCACTCTCTTTACTCTCGCTCTTTGCCCTCTCTCTTTCTGCGCTCATGCCTTTTCCAGGCTGCCACATTGGCATTTCTAATGGTTCTCCCACCCAGCAGCCAGTGTGTACTGACTGAGTGTCTGTGTGTTTGTGTGTGTTTGCAGGAGTAGTGTACAGTGCAGTAAGCCTGCAGTGTTTATGTTTTATTATTATTTCACCTTTATTTAACCAGGTAGGTCAGTTGAAAACAAGTTCTCATTTACAACTGCGATCTGGCCAAGATAAAGCAAAGCAGTGCGACAAAAACAACAACACAGTGTTACACATAAACAAACGTACAGTCAATAACACCAAATAAAATCAAAATAGAAAGATCTATGTACAGTGTGTGCAAATGTAGAAGAGTAGGGAGGTAGGCAATAAATAGACCATAGAGGTGAAATAATTACAATTTAGCATTAATACTGAAGTGATAGATGTGCAGATGATGATGTGCCAGTAGAGATACTGGGGTGCAAAACAGCAAGAGGGTAAGTAATAATATAGTAGTCTGAGGTAGTCTGGTGTGCTATTTACAGATGGGCTGTGTACAGGTACAGTGGTCGGTAAACTGCTCTGACAGCTGATGCTTAAAGTTCGAGAGGGAGATATAAGACTCAAGCTTCAGATATTTTTGCAATTCATTCCAGTCATTGGTAGCAGAGAACTGGAAGGAAAGGAGGCCAAAGGAAGTGTTGGCTTTGGGGATGACCAGTGCAATGTACCTGCTGGTTGCTATGGTGACCATTGAGCTGAGATAAGCAAACACTTATAGATGACCTGGAGCCAGTGGGTTTGGCGACGGATATGTAGCGAGGGCCAGCCAACGAGAGCATACAGGTCACAGTGGTGGGAAGTATATGGGGCTTTGGTGATAAAACGTATGTCACTGTGATAGACTACATCCAGTTTGCTGAGTAGAGTATTGGGGGCTATTTTGTAAATGACATCACCAAAGTCAAGGATTGGTAGGATAGTCAGGGTATGTTTGGCGGCATGAGTGAAGGTTGCTTTGTTGTGAAATAGGAAGCCGATTCTAGATTTAATTTTGGATTGGAGATGCTTAATGTGAGTCTAGAAGGAGAGTTTACAGTCTAACCAGACACCTAGGTATTTGTAGTTGTCCACATATTCTAGGTCAGAACCGTCCAGAGTAGTGATGCTAGTCAGGCGGGAGGGTGTGGGCAGCGATCGGTTGAAGAGCATGCACTTAGTTTTACTAGCATTTAAAAGCAGTATGTCAGACTGAGTATAAAGTCCATTGGTCTGAATAACAGAATGCCTGCAGCATGTGCTGTGATTTTTTTATTATTTTTATTTAACCTTAATTTAAGCAGGGAGTCATGCTGACACCACAGTCTCTTTCACAGATGAGATCTGCATGAACAAATCAATAAACAACCATGACACTATACATACTGCATTTCTATACACAACAATTACACAAGGATGTTTGGAGATTTTTCTCCACATTTGATGCTCATAAAAACTAAACGCAGATTTACCTAACTCGTGGTGATTGAAGGGATCTCCAGGGTTAGCCATCCCTGAGACCGTGTCTGGTAACTTATACGTCATGATGATTACATCATATATATCTATACAGTAGCAGCTCCAGTGTCTTCCATTCTTTGTCTCGATGCCTACATATATGAAGACTATATCTGTTTGGCCAACGTTAAACATGGGCAACAGGTAGCCTAGCGGTTAAGAGCATTGGGTCAGTAACTGAAGGTTGCTGGTTGAAATCCTTGAGCTGACTAGGTGAACATTATTTTGATATGCCCTTGATCAAGGCACATAACCCTAATTGCTCCAGGGTTGCTGTCAATAATGGCAGATCCCTGGCCTTGACCCCACTCTCTGAGGGTGGCTCAGGGGGTATATGATATGCACAAATAATATACAATTCACATGCTTATAATACACACTTGTTAATGTGTGAAATAGGACAAATGCACCTATCTTATAATTAAAAATGAATATTAGCTTATTGTTGGGATGGGTGTCGGGCCTTATATTCATTTATAGGGACATGTTCTAGTCTAGAGACATGTTCTAGTCTACAGTGGTCTGTTATTTGGCAGATAGGGTGTCATTCTATCTCAGCTTTTGATATTCTCAGCTCTCATTGTGACATCATCACCTCTTGGTCATTCCGCCTTGCATCCGCTTGTGCTGCCTGTATGCATGCTGCTGGGTTGCTATGGAAACAATTGGTCTGCTTTTACAGCAGCTGTTTACCGAAAAGCATGCGAGCGAGAGAGCACATTTACTCACACACAGACAGCACACAGACACACACACATACACAAACACATGTGCGATGCCAGGAGGGCGAGACAGACAGCGCCTGATTCTACATTGTAAAAACAAATATCCTGTTGTGTTTACTAGCAGCCAGTTACCTGTAAGTAACTGTAAGAAAAGGGTAAATTAAGTTACCATACATTTTTACAGTAATTTACAGGTACCTGGCTGTCAGTAAGTTACTGTATAAACAGCAGAGAGAGAGAGCTGACTTGGCCTCCTCTCATCGTTGCCATTGTGTATTGACCCAAGGCTCATCAGGTCAAACCCCCTGAGTGAGAGAGAGACAATGAGCTGTTAGATATAATTAGTCATGTGGATAATCACTTAGTGGCCTTTAATCTAGCACCACTAACACGCCTGATTCTACTAATCAACTGCAGGGCCTTGATTAGCTGAATTTCTGTGTGTTAGTGATGGGCTGTAACAAAAGTCTGCACATCCTGTAGGTGTCCAGGTACAGGGTTGGTGACCACTGCCCTTCACTGAGTACAGTAGCTCCAAGAGATGCATTTCTCATTGTTATTGATTTGCTGTTTGTGTGTCAGTTGCTGATACAAATGGGAAGATGTAGCTGAAAGTCAGTGTGTTTCTGTGTGTGAACATACTGTACAACAACAAGTATTGAAAGAAAGTTATTGCCTCAAGCTAACAGTGGAGACATTTAAACCAAACATCTAGGTTGTTGTTCTTGTCATCGTTTTCATTGAAAACACATTTTCTATTATCAGGAAGCAGGAGAGCATTGCGGATACTAATGAATGCAGGCAGAACCGAGTGAGAGGGAATAGACGAACACTGAAATTCCTTGATACAACTTTTGTAGTGATGAAACATGAGGATGAGATTTTGTAATTCCTATATTTGTCCCTGTGGAGAGAATGTTTCTCTTGCTCTTCAAATAGTTCTAAGCCGTAACGGTAGCCTGCAGGGTGGGGTGACACTGTGATAGACTACCTTCTTGCACTGTACTGTGCTGTAACTCTGTAAACAAAGAGTAATAGCATAAGCAGTATACTGCTGTATAGCAAGTCCCCAGGCTGATAAAACACCAGTGTAGAACTGCAGTCAGGAGTAGTGTATTAAAAGATACTACAGTTCTACGGTAGGTTTGTATATATCTGGATCTCGTCTCTGTCTGGGTCTCATGGGGCCAGCACCGTTATTGTACTGTGTTGCAAGTCAGTGAGTCATCCACCTTAGTGTGGACAGCCTTGTATGAGTGGAATAAAGCCTTGTTGGACTGTGTTTGTGCTGCATTGAATTGGATTTGATGACGACGTTAGAGCAGCAGTTTTATAGCCCTAGCATTGATTGGCTCTCCTGGGTGTCCGTTTATTTAAACCCAACCCAGCATGAACACTGTTGTTGGAACTGCTGTACGAGGGGACAATTTGTGGATATAAAGGGAACGAGCCGAGGGAGACTAACTAATTAAAAGTTTGGAAAGAGATGCATGCTGATTGTGAACGATTTACGTGGGTGCTGGTGGAACTTCTGTTGATCTCAAAATGTTCAAGCAGTTAATTAAAGAAAGATGTGGTGAAGCAAAATCGGTTACAGATTGCAATTAACATGCTCTGCAAGGCACAACAGGAGAAAGCAATCCTGCCTCGTTAACAAGACTCTGCCTGCCTGGGTCAGAGTGGAGAACAACACCACAGCTTTTATTTTCTGTTATGCTTTTCTTTAATCCATTATTAAAACCAAACCAAACAATATACTGACTGGGTGGAACTCTGTACCCTCACAACAACACATGTCACTGTTTCTATGGTAACCCATCCCTGCACTCAAATGTTCCAAAGAGAATAAAAAATATTCTAAAGAAGTGTCTCTCTCTTCCTTTTATTTGTCTGTTTGCGATTGGAAGAAAGGTATGACAGCCTGACGAGAGAGAGAGAAAGAGAGAGAGAAAGAGAGAGAGAGAGAGAGAGAGAAAGAGAGAGAGAGAAAGAGAGAGAGAGAGAGAGAGAGAAAGAGAGAGAGAAAGAGAGAAAGAGAGAGAGAAAGAGAGAGAGAGAGAGAGAGAGAGAGAGAGAGAGAGAGAGAGCGCAGACAAAGACAGAAGGAGGGATGAGGGAGAGACAAAGAATCTGTCTACTGCATATACACACTTTGACAGTAGTGGGAACTCTTTAGGGAATATAGTGCATATACACACTTTGACAGTAGTGGGAACTCTTTAGGGAATATAGTGCATTGTGGTCAAACAGTGAAAATGGATGGAGAGACTAACTAAACTTCCGTTGTTGAATGTGCCAAACCCACACAAATTTGTACTGAAGTAAGCCAATTATGTTTGAGTGACCAATTATGTTTGAGTGAACATCCAATCTGTTCAAAAGTAAATTGCTGTAGGCAGTGGCAATTTTAGCATGGAAATGTTGGTGGGGCCAAAAAAATAACAAGTGGGATGCATGCCAGCAAAGCCACAACACTAAACAATACATTAATTGCACTATAACGTTGACAAACGGTGCCCACATACTGTTAGGACCTACATAAAGCTGTCCCAACATCAGCCTTGTCTGGCAGCGAAACAATTCATTCAGCCTCATTTACTACCTTTAAAAAAAACATAGCTGTTATGGCTGACTTGCTTAAACAAATGTGGTTTTTAATGACAACTGAGATGTACAAACTATGGCATAAGGGGAAGACAAGAGGATACAAGGCGATCTGTAAATTCGATTAAGACATTAATGAGCGAGCTAGGACGGACGTAGTTAATATAACTATTTGTTCAGCACTTTTGACATGTACAGCGACAGAATTCAGAACATGGGCCGTTCTTACAGTGTTCTCCCTGTACACCAAGTCAGAACCGTAGGATAAATAAAGGGGACATAATAAGCAGACAATGAAAGCTCTTAGAATATTCAATGATTACATTTCTCTAAAACAGGTTGTAGGCTACATGTGCACCACCAAGTCAGAAAAGTAGGTGAAATTAAGAGGCGTAAATAGACCAAATTATTAGGTTGAGGCATATGGGCTACTAACATGTTACTACACAACATACACGTAGTATTACTTTCTTAGCTACAGTATACATTTCTCCCTGGCATATTACATCATTTATGCAGCAGCATTCAATACATTTTTGGACTAAACTTGTTTTGCTGTGCTCACTTGAACAGGAAGGTGGCGCAGGGTTCCTTCGTGGGCAAATTTTGTCATTAGAGTCTGGCATTCTTTGGATTTATGGTGCTTTCAAAACAACTGGGAACTCTGGAAAAAAACAAGGTGAATCATGATGACGTCATTGATCTTCAGGTCGTAGCTCTAGAAAGAGGCCGGATTTAGATTTGGATTTGGATGACCATTCAAAACGTATTTTCCCAGTCGGAGCTTGTTTATTCCCGACTTCCCAGTTGTCTTGAACTCACTGTCAAGTTTTTGCAGTTCCGAGTTAACAGTCGTTTTGAGCGCGGCACAAATCATGCTTCATTGACAGGATGGGTAATGTTGAATGTTTATCATTTTAAACTTGGAAAAGAGCCCCTTAATCCCAGATTTGGGATCACAGCCACTCCACTGAATAGCAGGCTAGTGATTGCTATGCAATGCTTGCAGTTAGCCACTGTCACTGATTCCTTCCAAACCACGCATTGTTGAATTTGCGATTTCCAACTTGTGTAATGTTTATGTCCAATCGCCGATGAGCACCGATACGTTTTATCTATAATTTCTCTTCATATGACAAGGATTAAAAATGATTTTCCAGTAGATTGTCGACTTGATTCATGATGATGACTGAAAGTATGATGTTGACATGATCAGTCCAATCAAAGCTACTGTACATATAACGTGATTTGGCCAATGACCTTGAGCCTTCATGGATGGGCACTTCTAATGTAACTCTATGGCAGCACCCAAGGGGCTAGAATTTTATAGCTCTACCCTTAGAGTTGGCGGTGACGTAGTGTCCCCATTAGTGACAGAACACTGAGCCTATCACGGCGCAACGCTCCATATTTTCTGCTGGCTTGCCCCACCACCATATAAAGCACTGAACTAGGCTGAAACACCTGCATTTTGGAGCTGCCTTACTCAAGAAAACAACAAAGAGACCATGTTTGTATGCGGCTTTATTAACTCAATGCTATTTTTTTTTTTTTTTACATTGTTTACAAACTGATATGTGACTCGTATTAATGCCAAAATAACATGCAAAACAGGCAAGCCAGAAAACAAGTGAATGACCGGTCGCCACTGGCTGTAGGTTGCTTTGATTAGAAGCATCTGCTCAATGACCATATAATGAGTCATTGGGAAATTAGATGAGGCCTCTTTGTCCTTCCTGTTCCAAACTAACCATCCCTCTCTCTCATTTCCTGCAGGACCCAGTCTGAGCCAGTAGTAAACTCCAGTGGAAGAGCCTCTGCCTGGGCTTTGCGGACCTTGCTTTACCCCCTATCTTTCCACCTGGGTCACTGGATCTCCTGACAACACCACTTTCGTAGCTCTTCCCCAAGACAGGGCTCTATACCCTGGGGTGCTAACCCTGTCCATCTCCCTCTGGTTCCCTGGACCCACTTCACCCTCACCTCTCCCCCAGCAACCCTTCCCTTCCCTGGGCTGAGATAGAGATGTCTGTGCCCTCGGCCCATGAGTTTCACTGGCAGAGCCTGGCACGGCTGCCCAGCGGGCGTGTCTACCACTCCCTGGCGGAGGTGGGGGGGCAGATGTACATGCTGGGGGGCTGTGATGCTGCAGGGAGGCCCTCCCCAGCCTTAGAACTCTACTCTCCAGAGGTAGGTTGGCGCACACACACACACACACACAGGATTAAACAAAGAACACACACAGTTCAAATATAACAGGTCTAAACAACCATGTAATTACACTTTATTGATTGTTGTTATCAGGGGGACCGGTGGCTGAGCCTTCCCCCCATGCCCACCCCTCGGGCAGGTACAGCCGTGGCGGTGCTGGGCAAGCAGATCCTGGTGGTGGGCGGTGTAGGGGATGACCAGCGCCCTCTGAAGGTGGTGGAGGTGTACAACACAGAGGAGGGGAGGTGGAGGAAGAGGAGCGCCCTCAGAGAAGCACTGATGGGGGTGGCCATCATTGTGAAAGGTGTGTAGGGTGGGGGTTACTCACTGTTCATAGTTAGTTGCACATTCTATACATGACCAGAAACATGTTTTGGCTCAGTTTTTACCTCCTCCCCTCCCTCCTCTCTCTCTACCCCCCTCTCGCTGTCTTTGTCTCTCTTTCTCTCTCTCACCTCTCTGTAGATGGACGTGCGTTGGCTGTAGGGGGTATGGGTGCAGACCTGCTCCCCCGTAGTATACTGCAGCAGTATGATATGAGGAAGGACGTGTGGGCACTACTGCCCCCTATGCCCACACCGCGGTATGACGCAACCGCACACCTGCTGGGCAACAAGATCTACGTGGCAGGTAAGGAAAGGGTGTGTGTGTGTGTGTGTGTGTGTGTGTGTGTGTGTGTGTGTGTGTGTGTGTGTGTGCATGTTTGCATGTGTAATGGGAAGGAGGAAAGGGGATACCTAGTCAGTTGCACAATTGAATGCATTCAACCGAAATGTGTCTTCCGCATTTAACCCAGCCCCTCTGAATCAGAGAGGTGCGGTGGACTGCCTTAATTGACGTCCACATCATCAGCGTCCCCAGAGTATACTAAGTGTGTGTGTTCTCCCTAGGTGGGCGTCAGTGTAAACGCACGTTGAAGGTCTTCGAGGTATACGACTCAGAGACACGCTCCTGGACTACACTACCCAACATGCCGTGTAAACGTTCGTACGGGGGCATGTTCTGGGACAGTTCGGGGAGGCTGTGTCTGCTGGGGGGGCTGAGGAAGGGAGGAGGCCACCAGAGCTCCAAATTCACCAAGAACGTCAACATCTTTGATACTAACCAGGGTATAGACCACCAAGAACACACACACACAAACATACAGTGCCTTGCGAAAGTATTCGGCCCCCTTGAACTTTGCGACCTTTTGCCACATTTCAGGCTTCAAACATAAAGATATAAAACTGTCTTTTTTTGTGAAGAATCAACAACAAGTGGGACACAATCATGAAGTGGAACGACATTTATTGGATATTTCAAACTTTTTTAACAAATCAAAAACTGAAAAATTGAGTGTGAAAAATTATTCAGCCCCCTTAAGTTAATACTTTGTAGCGCCACCTTTTGCTGTGATTACAGCTGTAAGTCGCTTGGGGTATGTCTCTATCAGTTTTGCACATCGAGAGACTGAAATTTTTTCCCATTCCTCCTTGCAAAACAGCTCGAGCTCAGTGAGGTTGGATGGAGAGCATTTGTGAACAGCAGTTTTCAGTTCTTTCCACAGATTCTCGATTGGATTCAGGTCTGGACTTTGACTTGGCCATTCTAACACCTGGATATGTTTATTTTTGAACCATTCCATTGTAGATTTTGCTTTATGTTTTGATTCATTGTCTTGTTGGAAGACAAATCTCCGTCCCAGTCTCAGGTCTTTTGCAGACTCCATCAGGTTTTCTTCCAGAATGGTCCTGTATTTGGCTCCATCCATCTTCCCATCAATTTTAACCATCTTCCCTGTCCCTGCTGAAGAAAAGCAGGCCCAAACCATGATGCTGCCACCACCATGCTTGACTGTGGGGATGGTGTGTTCAGGGTGATGAGCTGTGTTGCTTTTACGCCAAACATAACGTTTTGCATTGTTGCCAAAAAGTTCAATTTTGGTTTCATCTGTCTTCCACATGTTTGGTGTGTCTCCCAGGTGGCTTGTGGCAAACTTTAAACAACACTTTTTATCGATATCTTTAAGAAATGGCTTTCTTCTTGCCACTCTTCCATAAAGGCCAGATTTGTGCAATATACGACTGATTGTTGTCCTATGGACAGAGTCTCCCACCTCAGCTGTAGATCTCTGCAGTTCATCCAGAGTGATCATGGACCTCTTGGCTGCATCTCTGATCAGTCTTCTCCTTGTATGAGCTGAAAGTTTAGAGGGACGGCCAGGTCTTGGTAGATTTGCAGTGGTCTGATACTCCTTCCATTTCAATATTATCGCTTGCACAGTGCTCCTTGGGATGTTTAAAGCTTGGGAAATCTTTTTGTATCCAAATCCGGCTTTAAACTTCTTCACAACAGTATCTCGGACCTGCCTGGTGTGTTCCTTGTTCTTCATGATGCTCTCTGTGCTTTTAACGGACCTCTGAGACTATCACAGTGCAGGTGAATTTATATGGAGACTTGATTACACACAGGTGGATTGTATTTATCATCATTAGTCTTTTAGGTCAACATTGGATCATTCAGAGATCCTCACTGAACTTCTGGAGAGAGTTTGCTGCACTGAAAGTAAAGGGGCTGAATAATTTTGCACGCCCAATTTTTCAGTTTTTGATTTGTTAAAAAAGTTTGAAATATCCAATAAATGTCGTTCCACTTCATGATTGTGTCCCACTTGTTGTTGATTCTTCACAAAAAAATACAGTTTTATATCTTTATGTTTGAAGCCTGAAATGTGGCAAAAGGTCGCAAAGTTCAAGAGGGCCGAATACTTTCGCAAGGCACTGTACATGTAAGTGCACTGATTCCCTTCTCCAGGAAGACAATAAAGTCCTATTCTATTGTAAAAGCCACACTGCAAATCTGAGAGAGAATTAGGAGAAAGACCACTCTCTACATGTAGAATTTAGAACACACATACAAAGACAAACAGTGTGTGTGTTTATTTATTTTTTTTTTTACCTTTATTTAACTAGGCAAGTCAGTTAAGAACAAATTCTTATTTTCAATGACGGCCTAGGAACAGTGGGTTAACTGCCGCCCCGTGTGTGTGTGTGTGTGTGCGTGCGTGCGTGTGTGTGTGAGTGCTGCACACACACATCTCATATTCCTGGAAAAAATGAATTATTTTTCGTCTCACAGAAAGAAATCTCTGAATAACAAAATATCAAATTGAGAAGAGACCAGGGAGAAAACATCGATAAGTCATTTCAGACAGCAGGGTGTTTTGTCACGCATTTTGTATTTTTGTATTTTTCCCAAACAAAGTCAAATGAAAGGAGCAGTAGGAGTCTGAATACTAATCTAACACCTCAGTGTGTCTGTCTGTCTGTCTGTCTGTCTGTCTGTCTGTCTGTCTGTCTGTCTGTCTGTCTGTCTGTCTGTCTGTCTGTCTGTCTGTATGTCTGTCTGTCTGTCTGTCTGTCTGTCTGTCTGTCTGTCTGTCTGTCTGTCTGTCTGTCTGTCTGTATGTCTGTCTGTCTGTCTGTCTGTCTGTCTGTCTGTCTGTCTGTCTGTCTGTCTGTCTGTCTGTCTGTCTGTCTGTCTGTCTGTCTGTCTGTCTGTCTGTCTGTCTGTCTGTCTGTCTGTCTGTCTGTCTGTCTGTGTTTTACTCCAGATATATTATACATTCATTTACTCTACCCTCCTCAGACACACACATACACACACATACACACACAGACACACACACATACAGACACACACACATACACACACATACACACACATACACACACAGACACATACACACACATACACACATACACACACAGACACACACACACACACACACACACACACACACACACGGTAAACAATAAGACCCATTCACACCCCCTCCCAATCTAATCTAAGTGGAGATGAGATGGGAGACCAGCTATAGCTAGGAGGGAGATGTTTCAATTACAGGATTCAGAAACAGATTGCTTTATTATCTTTCCCCACAGAGTCTACAACTCACACACAGGGAATCTGGGATATTATACCCTGTATCACAATCATGGCTATACTTATCCATTCTTTAATGTCCTTAGAGAATGTTGACTGAAAACCAGTGTGCAAAATAGCAAAAACAATCAGCATCCCCTGGGGTGCCCAGGTCTAAGTTTGGGAAACGCTGTACTATGGGGAAATATAATCACGTACCAAGCTGACCCCAAAGGAAATGAAATTAAACGGCACATGGCCGAACTGAACTGACCACCCAGAACTGACCCCGCCAGATGCATCAGTCTGGGTGTTGAGCACATGGCCGAACTGTACTGACCCCGCCAGATGCATCAGTCTGGCTGTTGAGCACATGGCCGAACTGAACTGACCCCGCCAGATGAATCAGTCTGGGTGTTGAGCACATGGCCGAACTGAACTGACCCCGCCAGATGCATCAGTCTGGGTGTTGAGCACATGGCTGAACTGAACTGACCCCGCCAGATGCATCAGTCTGGGTGTTGAGCACATGGCCGAACTGAACTGACCACCCAGAACTGACCCCGCCAGATGCATCAGTCTGGGTGTTGAGCACATGGCCAAACTGAACTGACCACCCAGAACTGACCCCGCCAGATGCATCAGTCTGGGTGTTGAGCACATGGCCGAACTGAACTGACCACCCAGAACTGACCCCGCCAGATGCATCAGTCTGGGTGTTGAGCACATGGCGCGCTGCCTAGTGACTTTCCCCTGTCGCAGCCGTAAGAACAGCTACACTGGGAGAAGTGACATCCAAGAGATAAAACCTCACAAAAGATCTCCATAATCCAGTGGGAGAGGCGCTGTTTAGAGAGCGCCCTGCCGCGAGCTGGATTAGCAAAACAGACAAAACCTTGATCACATAACCGGATATCCTGGGTCTGTTCAACGTACCTGCGTAAAGCTCGCACCGAACACAGGGCATGTAACCTCTGTTGCTCTTCAGACCCCTAGACCTTTCCCACATTTTGTTACGTTACAGCCTTATTTTAAAATGGATTCATTTGATTTTCCCCCTCATAAATCTACACACAAAACCGAGACGACGTACACCTTTCAGGAACCGCACCACCAGGGGGTGAGCCCCCAGTGAGGTTCCATCAATTCCCACATGACACGCCGATACAGTGCACATGTACACTTTTAAAGTGGAGAATGCTTGTAAAGCCCCTATAAGAACATAAGTATGCCCCTCACAGAGCAGTGAAAAGTCCTTTATCTTGGCACCAGAGCTCAAACGCTTGTCACTGATACACATACAGCCCTCTCGTGGAGGGCGCCCTTGCAGACTGAACGCTAGGAATAACATTCAGAGGTAAACCTCGAGCCATCAGATTAGGCCCATAGGAACCCAATCTCTAGCCTCGCTTGACAAACAGGGACAACAGGTCCCTGGGACAACAGGTCCATGCGCAACAGGAGTTTCCACGGGTCCCCACCTAAAAGGCGAATGATCTCCGTGAACCAAGGCTGCCTGGGCCAATGGAGAGCCACAACAATCAATGGTAAACCCTTCCGGGGGACCCACTAAGGAAACAAATAAAGGAGGGTCTGGGGCCACTGGTGTGCCAGAGCGTCGGTTCCCAACGGGGCACTCATGTCCTCATCAAGAAAAACAGATGACACTACGCCAGCACTCAGTGCTGGTTGGGCCTTATCAACAAAAGCCTCATGGGAACAACTTCCATCACAGAAGCCATCATCCCCAGCAGGCATAGGCACTGGTGAAAACGCCCTGTGACCGAGACAAAATTTGTCTAAGCAGAGCCGGAACCCGGACACCGTCCGTGAGTCTAGCTCGAGACCCAGAAACAGAATGCGCTGAGTCAGACAGCTCTTTTTCTAGTTTCTTATGAAGCCTAGAGACTGAATACGGGACAGTAGCTCCCAGTCAATCGCTGTAATAGCCGGCAGCTCGTGAACATTCTGTTTGTAGATTCTGGAGATGCTTGTTGAGGGCACATTCTCTAGAATGAGACACAAAGTCCCCTTTTCGTAACCAGGAGTACCGGCTGAACCAGCAGTCCCAGATCTTCAACACAGGAACCACTCAGATTGCCTGCTTCTGGAGATGGAGGATATTTCCTCCCTCAAAACGGGCACTGAGGCCTCGGGAACAGTCGACATGACAACGCTGCAGAAGTGTGGGGGACGCACAACCAATTGTAGCCTGTACCCTGACATCACTGTTCACATGATCCAGGGTGACACTGCGCATGCCAGCCATTGGTTGGAGCTGACAGTGAGAATCCTGTGTAGTGTCATCTGAAGTGACTGGGAGAGATTGGTTCTTCTTTCATTCGCACCACTCTTGACGACCATGTGACTGAACTTAGAGAAGGAAGACTTCATCTAACTCACATTCAGGAGTTAGATGAAGTGTTTATGTGCCAAGGTTTGCCTACCGATCGTCCCACTCTGGGTCCGGTGACCAGTGACATACCTCATTGGTTTAGGCGGTAAGATGCGTTCCGGTAACCGGCTGGCACCCAGCACTGGACCGCATGCATTAAAAATAGACCCAGAAAAAAAACGTTATCATGGAGGTTACCCTACCGACCAGTCATAGGTATTGGCGACAAAGCGCCTTGTAACCTAGCTGGGAAAGGGACAGACAGCTCTGAAACAGTGAACCTTTCTATTTTAACAGGCAGCTCATTTGGGGGCTCATATGAACCCCAGAGACTGTGTGTGGGATAATAGCATGGTCGTGTCCAACCCTCCTCGTTCCCGCGACTCCGCTACCAACAACTAAATGCCTACAGAGCCAATAACCTGTATCACTAGACACCTCATAGGGACTAGTGAGGTACAGACAGGAATCAGCAATGAATCACAGTAATGAGCCACCTATGGAGGAGGGGCGCCCCCTTGTGGACAGTGTCCCATCTTGTCACTTACCCTGGGGAGATTGATATTCCCCTTGAACCCTGTGAATACTGTGGAAGGCGGGGTAACAAAGGGGGCAAAAAAAAGTGTTAAACAATTCAAAATATATTTTACATTTGAGATTCTTCAAAGTAGCCACACTTTGCCTTGATGACAGCGTTTCACACTCTTGGCATTCTCTCAACCAGCTTCACCTGGAATGCTTTTCCCACATATACTGAGCACCTTTTGGCTGATTTTCCTTCACCCTGCGGTCCATCTCATCCCAAACATTTCAATTGGGTTGAGATCGGGTGATTATGGAGGCCAGGTCATCTGATGCAGCACTCCATCACTCTCCTTCTTGGTCAAATAGCCCTTACACTGCCTGGAGGTATTGGGTCATTGTCCTGTTGAAAAACAAATGATAGTCCCACTAAGGGCATACCAGATGGGATGGTATATTGTTCCAGAATGCTGTGGTGGCCATGCTGGTTTAGTGTGCCTTGAATTCTAAATAAATCACAGACAGTGTCACCAGCAAAGCACCTCCACACCATCACACCTCCTCCTTAATGCGTGAACCACACATGCAGAGATCATCCGTTCACCTACTCTGTGTCTCACAAAGACATGGCGGTGGTAACCTAAAATCTCACATTTGGACCCATCAGACCAAAGGACAGATTTCCACCGGTCTAATGTCCATTGCTCGTGTTTCTTGGCCCAAGCAAGTCTCTTCTTGTTATTGGTGTCCTTTAGTAGTGGCTTCTTTACAGCAATTCGACCACGAAAGCCTGATTCATGCAGTCTCCTCTGAACAGTTGATGTTGAGGTGTGTCTGTTACTTGAACTCTGTGAAGCATTTATTTGGGCTGCAATCTGAAATGCAGTTAACTCTAATGAACTTATCCTTTGCAGCAGAGGTAACTCTGGGTCTGCCATTCCTGTGGTGGTCCTCATGAGCCAGTTTCATCATAGCTCTTGATGGTTTTTGCGACTGCTTCATGGCATTTTCCAGATTGACGGACCTTTGTGTCTTAAAGTAATGATGAACTGTCATTTCTCTTTGCTTATTTGAGCTGTTCTTGCCATAATATGGACTTGGTCTTTTACCAAATAGGGCTATGTTCTGTGTACCAACCCTACCTTGTCACAACACAACTGATTGGCTGAAAAGCATTAAGAAAGGAAGAAATTCCACTATTTAACTTTTAACAAGAAAAACCTGTTATTGAAATGCATTCTAGGTGACTACCTCATGGAGCTGGTTGAGAGAATGAGTGTGCAAAGTTGTCATCAAGGCAAAGGCTGGCGACCTTGAAGAATCTTGTTTAACACTTTTTTGGTTACTACATGATTCCATATGTGTTATTTCATAGTTTTGATGTCTTCACTATTATTCTACAATGTAGAAAATACTACAAAGAAAGACAAACCCTTGAATAAGTAGGTGTGTCCAAACGTTTGACTGGTGCTGTACATTAACTGCACCACTTACTATAATATCTCCAGTCCCTGCTAGTTTAGCTATCTGTTGTAGAGCAACTAAACTCTCTGTTCTGTCTTCCTGCTAGTGTGTTAGTGTGTTCCCCTCACTCTGAATCTGAAGGGAACTTACTTACTGCTGAATATGATATGTTTAAAACAAGTTATTTAGAGGAAGCCCCTGAGAGTGCCAGCCAGCCACCACATCAACAACAAAGGCCTTGGCAGAGGAGTGTGCCCGTCGCCAGCTGTGCTCTGCCTTATTCCCTTTCAAGTTCAAGTCTGGGCTGGCATCAAAACAGTTTATTAACACAGTGCTTTTATATGCTGGTTCAGTTTCTCTCTCTCCCTCTGTCTCTCTCTGTGGAGCTGTGGAGCTGATTGTGATGCCAGAAATACTTAACGTCCTACAGACAGATGAGGCACAACATAAAGGCTTAAAAAGAGGACTTGAAAAACGCACTGTGTATCCTCCCTATTTGCTGTTTCCCTGAAATAGTTTCACCGTCTTTAGCCACACAAGTGTTTCCCTAAGTAGAAGTGTAAATAATATGCAATTTTACTCCAAAGGTCACCTCCTGCCAGACTGCAGGAGGGAATAATCTGTTTTTTCTCCTTCGAAGCGATTAAAATGTACCGACTTGTTGGTTTCATAGTGAAATTGTCTCTTTCTTCTTATTTCCAATATCTTGGGCCTTGACCTGATAGTTTGGTGTGTGTGCGTGCATTGTGCCCAGGTGTGAGTGCGAGGACATTTGTATTCATGGTGAGCACAGTATTACTGAGTTGTGATGCCACCAGCATTCAAGAACACCAAATTGTAGCTTGCAGAATCGGCAGAACAAAGAAACATGTTTTATGCAGTGGTCAGAGTGGATTTTACAACACTTCAATGCCTCCACTATAGAAAGTGGTTGACACTTGCACACAAAAATGTTAACATCCTCCTCTCCTGTCCCCCCAGGGTCATGGCTGAAGTCAGAGGACACGGTGGCCATGAAGACTAAGAGGGCTGACTTCGCCTCAGCTTTCCTCAGGGGCAGGATGGTTGTAGCAGGAGGACTTGGTGAGGGAGGGAGTGTGAATGTGCGTGTATATGTGCCTGTAATTGTGTGTTTTTGTTGACACCTAGTTGGTCTTGACAATGTGTGATGGCCGGGTGTGGTCCCCAGGTCACCAACCCTCAGTTCTCGACACGGTGGAAGCCTTCCACCCTCAGAAGAGGAAGTGGGAGAGACTGGTTCCTATGGCAATGCCACGATGCTCCGCCTCCTCCATCGTCATCAGGGACCGCCTGCTGGTGGTTGGAGGAGTTAACCAGGTGCTGGAATATTGCTCTGCATGTTGTCACACACATAACATTAACTAACTCACTTCTGTACATCGCGCTGGTTTGTACAATTGACCTTATTTTAGCACCCAAAAAATGTAATACTCCCAGCTCAACTGTAATATCAATACCATTGTAAAGCAACATTTTCCCCTTTCCAACAAAATCAATGACAAGACCTTCATGATGCCCATCTCCGCATGATCCCATATGGCAATGAGCTCCGTCGGGTCTCTTTAAAAATGGCGGTTGGGGAAGCGAATCCTCTTCCGTGATAGTGAAAAGGACAGATGCGTATTTCACCCGATCTGTCCAATTTATCACCTCTAAAATGTAAATAAAACACTATAAAGAGTTTATGTAATGTGTCATTACATACCTATTTGAAGGTTTGTGTCGAATTTGAATCTGGTTTTTAGGGCGCCACTAAAGTTATCTTCAGAAGTAAACAGTGAGAGTCATGATGGCTTGTAAGTGATGAAGCAAAAAATGACTAGATATCCGCCGTACCTTGTCCCGGTTCCTTTTCTTGTTTTTAATCTGAGAGAGAAGTGCTACCCCTGGTGGAGAGAGGCTGTACGACACAGAATGAGTTGCATTGTGCTTCACGTCATGACACGTCACAATTTAACGTTCAGCGTCAGTCTTTTCCTCCGCAGATTTGTACAGAATGGGGTTAGTCACCGTTACACACACTTGTTTTTTTGACTGTCTGTCTCTGTCTGTCTATAAGGTCCCTAGTTCAGCCCATGAGATCCTGTACGTAAAAGAGGAGGAGTGTCTGTAGGCTCAAGGACATGCCCCTTACATGATGATTGACAGCAGGATGACAGCAAGAAGATTCCTGGAACATTCTATTCAAGATCAGTGGCTCCAGTGCTTTCAGAACGGCTGTTGACCTTGGACAAGTGCAATACTTTACAAAGATCTACAGCAGAATAGTAAGGAAGGGGAAGTCATGCCACAAACACAGAACATTGCTCTCTGCTGGGTTGTCTATACACACTCAAACAAACACAGATTAGCTCCCACACACAGAATTGATCCCAATAGTAATCATACTGACTCACAGCATACTCTACACAGACGAGGAGCTGGCTTTCTCTGTAAATAAGTTATATATACGAGTTTTAGTAATGAGAAGATTCCTCTGCACTGTGTGTGTGATATCCCTTTAAGGCAAGGCTCTCCAACCCTGTTCCTGGAGATCTACCCTCCTGTAGGTTCACTCCAACCCTGTTCCTGGAGATCTACCCTCCTGTAGATTCACTCCAACCCTGTTCCTGGAGATCTACCATCCTATAGGTTCACAACCTACAGGACGGTAGATCTCCAGGAACGGGGTTGGTGTTAACCTACAGGACAGTAGATCTCCAGGAACAGGGTTGGAGAACCCTGCTTTATAATTATCTTAGAAAGCTTAGAAAGGTCTTCAATATTTTTAAACTTTTACATATATTGTTGTAGACTTACTGATTGCCTTGCATTAAATGTTTTCGACAGGAAATATAGATGATATCTTAACAGTAAGTAAAGGCTAAAGTAAGGTAAAACAGTTTGTTTTGTTACTTAGAGTTCTGTATATATATATATGTTGTATAGGAAATGTGTGCAGTTTGTCAACAGTTTGCTGTTCATACTGTAGATGCAAATGACCTCATGTCAGTGTCCACCCATTTCTAGGGCCTAAAGTACAGTCAACTCCTGACGTACAGTATGCAGTTGCTTGGACTGGTATGAATATTAGCACTGTTTCCAGCTCCACTTAACTGGAGCATGCAGATATCCTGAGCCGATCCAAATCATGTATCTGAAAAACTACACTGTACGGAAACAGAGTGCAATTATCCAAAGTTGACTGTTCCACACATTTGATAGTGTAGCCTTTGTATTGGCTATGGCAATATGAATTCTATTGGTGTGATATCATACTTTCATATATTAGTCAATGAGTATATAGTGTATATATCAAATGGTGTATATTCAGTTGTGTTATTCAATCTTATTTAGGTTTTGTTTGGGAGAAAGAGCTCTTTAACATCCCAATATTAGAAAATATGTTATACTCATAGCTGCAATAATAATCGTTGGTTCATATGTTAGGGTTTGTCATTAGTGCACTGTGTATTGGCAATTGATTGATGTGAAATATCATTCATGAATAGCTTCATTCTCAGGATGTGATTTAATAAGCACAAACTAGTAGATGGATACTTCTACAGTCAGTATGGGTTCAATGAGATATTCTTCTAAATTGTTTAGAAAATAAAACAACAGAAGTTTAAAAAAAACAATCCATAGAGTGCATCCAGTTCCTACCTGTATCTAGTGTGCTTATATCTATATCATTTTTGTTTAATTGTTATCAATTCTCTGCATCTGGTTGGTGTTGAAAATGGCCTTGCAATCTCACTATTCACCACTAGATGGCAATTAAACAACATATAAACTATAAATTGTGGGAGATTTAAAACATTCTAAACAGGCTTACAATCCTCACAGTGTTGGCACCATCTACATAGCCACCATTTATGGTGTACGTATCCTTTTGTTCAACAGTCGTTGTGGTTTGACAGTATCAATAGGCAGTGGCGGATTTACCATTAGGCAGAAGAGGCAATCACATCATCAAGGGGTCTCGTGAAACTATACTAGTAATGTTTGTTTTTTCTCCGCTCGAGGCCCTGCCATGCTCCGTCTCAAGGCCCACCAACTGCTGCTGCCCCCACCCTCCTGACAGAGTTCTCGTGCATTGTTCCACATGATATGATTGCAAATGGGACTTTCATTGAAATTAACATGCAACAATGAGGTGTTTTCAGAGCGGAGTCAAGAAAATAAAAATGTCATTTTCATTTTAACAGAAGAATGACCTAAGTTAATACATTTCTTTAGTAAAAAAGACAGCTGCTGCTTATAGAACATGTGCAGCCCACGTATCTGATGCGGTCAGGTCATAAAGAGTATGGCATGTCATTTGGCCAGACAGCATCCAATACATGGGCTACATATAGTAAGACAGAGGGTGCTGTTTTGCTCACTCTGATTTTTGGATACTGGAATTATTGTGGATGAATGTGAGAAGGTAGCCTACTTTTGAAGTGATTTGTTTGACAATCAGATGAAAACCTCATGATTGTGTTCATGGCACATTAAGGGGGGGGGGGGGGGGGGTCTGGGCTCAGGCTGGCCTTTGCCTGGGGCCCCTGGCAATAGGTCAAAGCATGATAAAACAAATGATCCAAGTTCACACTAACTATGCAAACACACGCTCAGTTTTGTACCTTCTCCCTCAAACTCAATGACCCAGTGAATTTATAACTGCGCCCTGAAACACTTGTCTTTAGAAAATACTAATTCCTCACCAAGGTGAGAAAAATAGGCAGGTTGACATTTACTGGGATGAGTCTTGTCCTGGAGGCAGAACTGAGCAATTCCCGCTAGATAGGCCAGCTGGAACATAAAAATTGGCTATATTGTAAAAATTCTAAAAATCTTAATTTAAGGCTAGGGTTAAGGTTATGGTTAGGTTTAAAATCAGATTTTCTGACTTTGTGGCTGTGCCAGCTAGTAAACTTTCTGCAGAGCTGCCTCCTGAACAAGATTCATGATGAAAAATGCTAACCTGGGAAAAATAGGTGAAACATAAGCATTACTCTTACATTTTTAAGCCACTGATTTACAAGCCCTGTTTGACACACCATCGATTCAAAAGCAAGAGTTCTAGAATGTTGGAATGAACCATTGTAGAATGTTGGAGTGAAATTGAGTTTTAGAATGTATTGTGAACAGTTGAAATAAACATGTTATAAGCATCAATTACATTTTTTATTTATTTATTTATTTATTTCACCTTTATTTAACCAGGTAGGCAAGTTGAGAACAAGTTCTCATTTACAATTGCGACCTGGCCAAGATAAAGCAAAGCAGTTCGACACATACAACGACACAGAGTTACACATGGAGTAAAACAAACATACAGTCAATAATACAGTATAAACAAGTCTATATACGATGTGAGCAAATGAGGTGAGATAAGGGAGGTAAAGGCAAAAAAAGGCCATGGTGGCGAAGTAAATACAATATAGCAAGTAAAACACTGGAATTGTAGATTTGCAGTGGAAGAATGTGCAAAGTAGAAATAAAAATAATGGGGTGCAAAGGAGCTAAATAAATAAATAAATAAAATACAGTAGGGAAAGAGGTAGTTGTTTGGGCTAAATTATAGGTGGGCTATGTACAGGTGTAGTAATCTGTGAGCTGGTCTGACAGTTGGTGCTTAAAGCTAGTGAGGGAGATAAGTGTTTCCAGTTTCAGAGATTTTTGTAGTTCGTTCCAGTCATTGGCAGCAGAGGACGGGAAGGAGAGGCGGCCAAAGAAAGAATTGGTTTTGGGGGTGACTAGAGAGATATACCTGCTGGAGCGTGTGCTACAGGTGGGAGATGCTATGGTGACCAGCGAGCTGAGATAAGGGGACTTTACCTAGCAGGGTCTTGTAGATGACATGGAGCCAGTGGGTTTGGCGACGGGTATGAAGCGAGGGCCAGCCAACGAGAGCGTACAGGTCGCAATGGTGGGTAGTATATGGGGCTTTGGTGACAAAACGGATTGCACTGTGATAGACTGTATCCAATTTGTTGAGTAGGGTATTGGAGGCTATTTTGTAAATGACATCGCCGAAGTTGAGGATTGGTAGGATGGTCAGTTTTACAAGGGTATGTTTGGCAGCATGAGTGAAGGATGCTTTGTTGCGAAATAAGAAGCCAATTCTAGATTTAACTTTGGATTGGAGATGTTTGATGTGGGTCTGGAAGGAGAGTTTACAGTCTAACCAGACACCTAAGTATTTGTAGTTGTCCACGTATTCTAAGTCAGAGCCGTCCAGAGTAGTGATGTTGGACAGGCGGGCAGGTGCAGGTAGCGATCGGTTGAAGAGCATGCATTTAGTTTTACTTGTATTTAAGAGCAATTGGAGGCCACGGAAGGAGAGTTGTATGGCATTGAAGCTTGCCTGGAGGGTTGTTAACACAGTGTCCAAAGAAGGGCCAGAAGTATATAGAATGGTGTCGTCTGCGTAGAGGTGGATCAGAGACTCACCAGCAGCAAGAGCGACCTCATTGATGTATACAGAGAAGAGAGTCTGTCCAAGAATTGAACCCTGTGGCACCCTCATAGAGACTGCCAGAGGTCCGGACAGCAGACCCTCCGATTTGACACACTGAACTCTATCAGAGAAGTAGTTGGTGAACCAGGCGAGGCAATCATTTGAGAAACCAACATTAACATTCCTCAAAATAATATTCCTCCTCTTCATCCACCACAGAGGTGATTTGTTGTGAATGGAAACCTTAGTCCTTTTAATTCTAATGCTGTAACTTAGACTTCCTGTTTGTGATGACTGCTGGTGTCCATTTTTGGTTTAAATTCACCCCCTGACCCCTCTTTGCCCCTACACACACACACACTGAGTCACCACTGCCTAATGGATTGTTTGCTTTCAGAGGAGAGAGTTTGCGTGTCCCAGGCTTGACTGTTTTCTGTGACCACTGTATTCTCCCCTGTGCTTTTTCCACATTATTAACTCGGGGTAAATGGCCTGCCTCTATGGCCCTGCCCTGCAGCAGAGAGAGAAGGAGACATTATGATGGACAGTGGGACAGCTTCAGTTCAGACTAGTCACATGTTTAACTGTTCATTCGTGACTGCTGCCAACAGGCCATGATATGGGTAGTATCCATAACTGCTGTATCCTTTCAATGGATCACAGTCATATTCTGTCAGCCCTAGGCCCCTAAATGGCTATGACATTGTCTTATGTCAGATTGTGAAATTCTCAGTCAAAAGACTAGTATCTCATAGGAGTGATGCCACCTGTCGAAAGACAATGTGGCTACTGAGGATATGGGGAGAAAAGTGGGGAAGGAAGGAAGTCATGGCTTCACCTTCAGCTCGTCTGTGTCAGAATATGATTGGTTGAGAGCATGTGACCAAGGCAGGAAGTAACAAAATGATCAGAGCATCACAGCCATCCTGCCATGAGGAATTCAATGTAACGTTACTAACAATGGCCCGCCCACTAGGCAGGAGTAGACCGCAACCTAGAGCATTGCTGCGCTCAACCAACACTCCATCAAAGTCATCTAACATACACAGACTGGCCAGTTTATTAGGTACCACCCCGTTCACGAAAATGGATCGTTCCTACAGACAGTGAGTCAAGTGGCCGTGGCTTGCTATATACTGTAAATCAAGCAGACAGGCATCGAAGCATTCAGTTACTGTTCGATTGAACGTTAGAATGGGCAAAACGGGAGACCTAAGCGACTATCACAGAAACCGCTGCCCTACTGGGCTTTTCACGCACAACAGTCTCTCGGGTTTCCCCAGAATGGTGCAACAACCAAAATGCATCCAGTCAGTGGGAATCCTGTGAGTGAAAACAGCTCATTGATGAGAGATGTCGAAGGTGAATGGCAAGAATTGTGCAAGCTAACAGACAAATAACGGCGCAGTACAACAGTGGTGTGCAGAACGGCATTTCGGAACGCACAACTCATAGATCCTTGTCACGGATGGACTATTGCGGCAGACGACCACACCAGATTCCACTCCTATCAGCTAAAAACAAGAAGCGGCTCCAGTGGGCACACAATCACCAACACTGGACAATTGAGGAGTGGAAAAAGCCCACAGGGCAACCGAATTTATGACATGAGACAGACACTTTTTACATCATGTGTGTTTCCAATCAAATAGCCTAAATGGCGCCATAGAAAATACACATTTGCATCGTTGTGAATATGAATTAACATGTTAACAAACACACCATATCCTAAAAGCAGGACAATAGCCTATGGAATGAAATTAGGCTACTCATGACTGCTGTCCCGGAGTTTCAGTCATTGGGCTAAACTGTCATGATAATTAGACTTAATCATCCATTTCTTAGCTGATCATGGCGAAGAAGAAAATACGAACCGCATTTTCCAAGACAAAGTGATGCCTGATAAACTTGGGTAGGCCAATAGCTGACATACAGTAGGTGGCGTGACACGTGAGTTCCATGTTTGGGGAAGCTAAGAATTTATTCTACCATTTCTACCATCTGTGTGACAGTTTCATTTCAAATATACGTTTTTTTTTTCTCAAAATCGTTGTTACGTGGTTAATAAAACACATCTGAATGAAAATGATAAAAAAATCTAAAAGTTCAAATTCAACTAATGCGAGAGCACCAGCCTCTGCCTTATGGACACATTGATAGGTCTAAACCACGAGCTATTGGAAATGAGTGCACGGGACTCAGAGATAGCCTATTGGCCAAATCAGCAGTAGGCCGAAAACTTCCATTGTCAACTAAGTAAAAATACATAAAAACAGTAGAAAAAATCCTGATGAAAATTCAGGTTCTGTCAATCACATTCATCTGTCTACTCCGCCTGTCTGCCTCCCTTTCTGTTGGTCTTGACTTGAGCTATTGCTAGTGATGTGCAACATTGTATCAAATCAATCAACTGGCTAGCGACCTTGCAACATTGTATCAACTATTTTGGACCCTCAGAGTTTCCACACCAGTGAGCTCAGGACAGAGCTGTTTTTACACAAGGGAATAGTGTTCAAGCATTTTATGATGTTTTAACTGGGTATATGACATTTTGCTCTTTCACACTGAGGCTTGGTGATTATTGAGGGGGAATGTGTTGGAAAGATTTTTCAAATACTGTGAGGAACTCTTAGCTTATCATTCACAGTGGATGTAAAAAAAAAAAAAGAGGATTTGTTGACTTACTGTGTGAGGTGAAGAAAACAATGACTGACAAGCTCAGCTTATTATTAGTGGTAGTCAGATATCAGACAACCCCAAATGGGCTCTTTCTAACATTTGCGCACAGCAGGCCAGGTAGCCTACTTTATGCTTGCTCAGGCATGCACACTGTTGACATTAACAGGACAGAGAATCAAACCAGACACAAAACCCATAGGGCCTAAATAATGCTATGAAATAAACCAAAACGCGTTTCTCACAAGTGTAGCAGGTTGTGAGCTCTGCAAACAACGTTTCCACTCTGAGAATGAGAATGGTAAATGACTGTGATTAATACATTCATTTACAGAAATACATGCATTTTTTAAAGAAGCTAATGATCCTCTGGGGCTAAGTCATGCTCTCTGGGGAAGTATTTTAATGATCCTCTGGGGCTAAGTCATGCTCCCTGGGGAAGTATTTTAATGATCCTCTGGGGTTAAGACATGCTCTCTGGGGAAGTATTTTAATGATCCTCTGGGGCTTAGTCATGCTCTCTGGGGAAGTATTTTAATGATTTCATTTTTTTCTGTAAAGACGGCGGCATATAGACCAGGACCGGGATTGTGTTGGTGCCCATCCCAGATCTTCAGGGAAGTGACAAGAATTACTTTGTTTCAACTGTTTGTTGTTTTTCATTAAATCACATTTTATTTGTCACATGCGCCGAATACAACAGGTGTAGACATTTGCGTGAAATGTTTACTTTCTGTGCTGTCTGTGGATATCTGAATATTTTGGTCTCGTCTGTTCCTGGGTCTTTAAACTTTCATCTTAACTTTGTCTTCTGCCTGACAAAGGATTTCTGACTGAAATGCATTGGTCTTTAGTAATACTGTATTTAGTAGAGCTGTCTACAGTACATGCACTTGTATTGAATTCCCATTGTCCTCCGGGAGTCGTTGAACATTTTTAGTAGTCAGTTTGCTCCTGGCTCTTTGAAAAGATCAGAATTGACCAGAATGTCAAATAGACATGTTGCATCATTATTTTAAAAGTGAAATTATAAACCCATCTCTGGGGCATTTCCTGATAGAATTCTGAGACCCTCTGTCTGTGTGTGTTTGTCTCACTTCCAACACACCGACAGCGTCATTGCGCAAAATAGTCGCAGCATCATCTGGATATGTATGCAACAAAAGTTCAACAATAAGCTTTTGCTACCGTTTCTGTCAAGCGGTCTACCACCGACCTCACTGCAACTGCCTCTGCAACACAACGCTGCAAGGCAAACCCAGCGTTTCATTGGAAATGAATGTAATTCTGGTGTACCAACATGCAATGATGCTGTCGGTGTGATCTAAGCATCTGGGTAAAGTACAGACTACTGTCTATAGACCTCAGAGACAAACAATCCCCTTCACAAACATACTATCACAAACTCAGCAAAAAAAAAGAAACGTCCTCTCACTGTCAACTGCATTTATTTTCAGCAAACTTTACATGTGTAAAGATTTGCATGAACATAACAAGATTCAACAGCTGAGACAAACGGAACAAGTTCCACAGGCATGTGACTAACAACAATTGAATAACGAGTCCCTGAACAAAGGGGGGGGTCAAAATCAAAATTAACAGTCAGTGTGTGGCCACCAGCTGCATTAAGTACTGCAATGCATCTCCTCCTCATGGACTGCACCAGATTTGCCCGTTCTTGCTGTGAGATGTTACCCCACTCTTCCATCATGTTCCCGGACATTTCTGGGGGGAATTGCCCTAGCCCTCACCCTCCGATCTAACAGGTCCCAGACTTGCTTAATGGGATTGAGATCCGGGCTCTTTGCTGGCCATGGCAGAACACTGACATTCCTGTCTTGCAGGAAATCACGCACAGAACGAGCAGAATGGCTGGTGTCATTGTCATGCCAGAGGGTCATGTCAGGATGAGCCTGCAGTAAGGGTACCACATGAGGGAGGAGGATGTCTTCCCTGTAACGCACAGCGTTGAGATTGCCTGCAATGACAACAAGTTCAGTCCGATGATACTGTGACACACCGCCCCAGACCATGACGGACCCTCCACCTTCAAATCGATCCCCCTCCAGAGTACAGGCCTCGGTGTAACGCTCATTCCTTCGACGATAAAAGCGAATCCGACCGTCACCCACGGTGAAACAAAACCGCAACTCGTCAGTGAAGAGCACTTTTTGCCAGTCCTGTCTGGTCCAGCGACGGTGGGTTTGTGCCCATAGGCACAAGGTGTTTTTCAGAGTGAGTAGAAAGGTCTCTTTAGTGTCCTAAGTTTTCATAACTGTGACCTTAATTGCCTACCGTCTGATAGCTGTTAGTGTCTTAACGACCGTTCCACAGGTGCAAGATCATTAATTGTTTATGGTTCATTGAACAAGCATGGGAAGCAGAGTTTAAACCCTCTGTGAAGTTATTTGGATTTTTACTAATCATCTTTGAAAGATAGGGTCCTGAAAAAGGGACGTTTCTTTTTTGCTGAGTTTATATACTGTATATGCATAACTGTTTAATCACAATTTGCACCGTACAACATCCCACCTTAGCTGGCTATGGAACATACAGTATGAGATCTTCTTGATCAGATCAACCTTTATCTTAGGTTCCATCTCTGTGGTCTCAACTGTCTAACAGCAAAAGCTAAAGCACCATCTCCCCTCCTCCCTCTGTGTACTGTACCTGCCCTGGGTTTACATCTGCCAGGTACATGGTAGCCCACACCTGACCCTGAAACATGGGTCAGATACAGAAATACGGGCCAGTCAACACTCATCCTATACATATGCAACAAAACGTGTTCTATATATTCCCTGGGGTTATACAGAAGAGAGGACATTCATGCTTGAGTGAGGGCAGAGTGTGTCCTCATCCACTAAGGTTAAGGATCACACCCCTCCACCCCCTAGGACCAACCCCCTAACGGTCATCTATGATTCTGCTTCCTTGATGGTAAGAAGATGAATGGTTATGAGATGCATAAATTAAGTTATTCACTCACTCACTCACACACACACACACACACACTCTCTCACACACACACACACACACAGAGAGAGGTGTGGTGGTTAATGGGTGAGGTTCCTTGTTAATCTCTTACATGATGCAGGTTGACAAACTGCATCATTTCCTGTCAGTGAGTTTGGTGTGAATGAGTGATGTTGTCCACTGTAAATGTTTATCGCTGACCTAACTCTAAAGTACATTATAGACATAACCACTTTCCAAGTTTCCATCTTGACTAACTGACTGGCTGACTGATTTGTAGATCCATCAGTTACGGTACTGTGCTCTGTATGTGGTTGGTGATGAAGTGGCCTGGGTTGCTTGAAATTGTGATGTTTTATGCTAGCTAGTTTTTAAGTCGTGTTCAGATTTGAATGACTGTACATTTTTACCAGGAAAATAAAAAACATCTATCGTATTACAGTTTTTTCCAACTGCTTACACAAGTTTTCAAAACAATCTCCTTTTTTTCAAAACTCTACACACAATTCCCAAAACTGCACACACAAAATGCAAAATGCCCCACATCTCATTCAAAATGTAACACTGCATTCAAAATGCCATAAACACATGTCAGAGTGAAGCATTTGCATCAAATGGCAAACACTGCTTTCATAATAGTACATTTTTGGATACACCATGTAAACACTGTTGTTCTAAATCTAAAGCTCTTTGGTCTTTCATAGGCTTATATCTACATTTCAATACAATGTTCTACAGTGAAAGTAATCTGCTGAGAGGGGTAACAAGTACACTGTAAACACCAATGCAATGTAGAAACAGAAAATATTTATTAGGCCAAACATTACTGTTGTATACAGTAGCATACAACAAAACCATAAACATATGTAAACAAAAAGTATATTCTTTAGAATACAGTAAAGAACACAATTGTGTGTGTGGGGTCCCGGAGGGGGCAGTCCAGGAATTGGTGGTGGTGGGGTGGGTGTCACCAGTGCTAAGCTACGCTTCATCTCTTCTCCGGCCTGGGTCTGGACACAATACTTTGTCCACATCACAAGATACGTTTTCTCTTGCCAAACATCAAGGGAAGTATCTCCTAGCGTGGCGTATCCAACCTTGGACAGAGGCAACCTCTATGTCCCCACATGCGTCCTCCATTGCCTGGAGAAGCGGCATGCGGGCATAGGGTTGGCGATCATTCACTTTCCAGCGCCAGGCTGAGAATAATTCCTCTTTGGGATTTAGAAAAGGTGAATATGGGGGTAGGTACAAAACTACAAATTGTGGATGGGTGGCAAACTAGTTTTGGACCAGAACAGCCTGGTGAAAACTAACATTGTCCCATAAAACCACAAATATAGCAGGCTCCTGATCTGGATCAGGGACAAGCATTGTGTAAATTGCATCCAGAAAAGTGAGCATATGGCCGGTGTTGTACGGACCCAGTGTGGCATTGTGATCGAGGACCCCGTTTTGAGTGATGGCAGCACACATGGTTATATTACCCCCACGCTGTCCAGGGACATCGATAATGGCCCTCTGTCCTATTACATTTCTTCCGCGGTGCCTGGTTTTGGTGAGGTTGAAGCCAACCTCATCCACATAAATAAATTAATGGCGAATTACATGGGCATCCAGCTCCAATACTCTCTGTAACAGACAAAAGGATATACAGATGAGTAAATATGGTACTGGAAGTAGTGTTGCATACATACCTCTACAAAGTCATGTCGCATATTCTTGACTCTCTCAAATGGCACCTTGTAAAGTTGTTTCATCGTCACTCGGTGCCGTTGGAGGATGTGTTGTGTGGTCGACAGGCTTACAGCATTGATGTTGTTAAATATGGTGTCATTATTCAAGATATGCTCTCTTATCTCTCGAATCCTAATTTCATTGTTGGCCAAAACCATATTTATAATTGCAGTCTCTTGTACATCTGTAAACAAGCGTCCTCGTCCTCCATGATGTCTTTGCCTTTCCACTCTGTAAAGAATTCAAACACAGTATGTGTTCAGCAGAGGAACTGTAAACAATGTAAAAAAAAAATGTAGTACAGCATTATAACCAACCTCATTCATTCAATGCAGTAAATGGATGGCTTAGAGTTACAAATGTTTATGCAATACTATGCAGTCATACGTATTTTACAGTACATTACTGTAATGCTAAAATAGTCATTAGATAGTTGCATACCTGTTCACATTTCTGAAGGTTCGATTTATGGACGCCACTGTAAATCGACTCAAGTTGGGCTGGACTCTCAAACCGTGGTTGATCACATGATCAACAAGTGTTGCCCTAATCTCATCAGAGATGGCTCTCCTTCCTTCTCTTCTTTGCTTTTGCCCTCGTCCTCTTCTTCCTCTTCCTCTCCTCCTACTTATCTTGCTCTCTGTCCATTGTTGTCCAGTTGTTCAAAACAGGTAATCTGACCTTTGACCTATTTATAGGCCTATACTACAGTAAAGCAGTGATTGGTTAGTGATCAGTTAAGCTATTAGTGTTTGCACATGTGAGGAGTGTGTGTGTGACCTGGTGAATAAGTGTAGCATTTTGATTGGTTGTGTTTGGAAAAGGAAAGCAAGTCACTTCCTGTTAGATTTTTGTGTTTTAGGTAGAGAATTGTGTGTCGTGTTTTGAAAAAAGTGTTTTATGCAATTGACAACTGAGTCAAAGGCTGAGAAATAGCTTATGGTTTTGGATATTTGGTGTGTAGTTTTGCACTTTGAGTGAGAGGTTTAAAAAAACGTGTGACATGAAAAGATTTTGTGTGTAAGCAGTTGGAAAAAACTGTAAGTGATTCCTTTTAACAAAGTTACAGTGAAGCGGCAGGTAGCCTAGTGGTTAGAGTGTTAGACGGTTAGAGCAGGTAGCCTAGTGGTTAGAGTGTTAGACGGTTAGAGCAGGTAGCCTAGTGGTTAGAGTGTTAGACGGTTAGAGCGTTGGGCGGTTAGAGTGTTGGACTAGCAACCGAAAGGTTACTATCTAGTGATTCAATTTCTATGGGGCCTCCGAAAGGTTGCAAGATCGAATCCCCGAGCTGACAAGGTAAAAATCTGTCATTCTGCCCCTGAACAAGGCAGTTAACCCACTGTTCCTAGGCCGTCATTGAAAATAATAATTTGTTCCTAACTGGCTTGCCTAGTTAAATAAAGGTTCAAAAATTTTTGAAAATTTAACTTTGAAAGAGCACAAGCAAATATGTTCAGCCAGATTGTGCAGTGTGAGACAAAAAATATCCACAAACCTGATGGTTGAAGTTGCTTATTTGGGCCTCTCAACTTTTAAAGGAGGTAGTGAAGGGGGGGGGGGGCAGGTCAGCGGACAGCTATTCACCAAGGCCCAAGGGAAGGTTCCAAATCTCCCCTGACATTCTTCTGGGCTCAAAGAAACACAGGGACAGAACTGGCACAGAACTGGCACAGACTGCCCCCCGGTTGCTACGGAGAAGCGCTTTCCTGAAGCTTTGCCAGGGTGAATGCTGTTTTTTGTCCCTTTGCCACCTCACTTCCTGTTGGAGAATATGGAGGAGACAAAAGAAGGAAGAGAATCATTAACCCTCTGAGTGCCCCTACTGTCCAACCAGAACCCCCCAGCAGTGCCAACACCATCTCTACAGTCTCACCACCCACTTTGGTTACCTATTTCTGTCCTCCGGCAGCAAATGTCATTATTTTTAGCTGTACTAAAACAAACATTCATACACCAGTGTAACCGGGCAGACAGAGGGATGGCGCAAGTTTTTGAGTAATGGAGGCTTTCAAGAAAGGAAAAACTCCTGCATACCTCCAGTAGTTGTATTGACTGGTTAACAGACTGACCCGGGCCAGATCTTTCCATACTCTCTGTGTCTGTTCGGAGAGCTTACACTCTCTAACCATGACCCTGTGGTGTCAAGATATGTCCTCAATCCACCGGGCCTGTGGCTGATAGGCTAGGGAGCAACAGCGATGCAATTACAGGAGGCCCCATAGAAATTGAATCACTAGATAGTAATTAATGATAGTAATTAATAGAACAGTAATTATTTTATATTAGCGGCCCACGACTTCACATGCTGGAACTCCAGACAGAGACAAATGTATCATTTGTTAACATGATGTTTCATGTACATTTCAGTGGCCTATAATGGCCTATATTTGCCAATACAGTCAGATCTACTCTACTTTACCCTACACCCAACCTCCCAATTCCTTTAACACTCAGAATTTCAAGAAAGGTGTCTGATGAAAGCTCAGAAGTGGGAGAATGTGACCATAATTGTAGTATGAAAGAAATGTCATGCTCTAAATCCAAAGCTAAATCATTTTAAATGATTAAGGGAAACCCTGTGAGTTTCCATATTCTCTGAAATCCTGCAAGGACTCAAATGTGTGTCAAGTAGGTCTATCAGGCCCCCATATGCCTGAATACATTCCAAATGGAAATCTACTTGACTGAATGAAGTCTACAGATGCACATTCACCCCGGATACACCCACACCATTGATTGACCCACACGTTGAAGTTTAATTTCTGTATGAGAGACACCCCACTGGGCACACACTGGTTGAATCAACATTGTTTCCACATCATTTCAACAAAATTACGTTCAACCAAATCAAATAAAATGTTATTTGTCACATACACAGCAGATGTTAATGCGAGTGTAGCGAAATGCTTGTGCTTCTAGTTCCGACAATGCAGTGATAACCAACAAGTAATCCAACCTAACAATTCCAAAACTACTACCTTATACACACAGTGTAAAGGGATAAAGAATATGTACATAAAGATATATGAATGAGTGATGGTACAGAATGGCATAAGCAAGATGCAGTAGATGGTATCGAGTACAGTATATACATATGAGATGAGTAATGTAGGGTATGTAAACAAAGTGGCTAGTGATACATGTATTACATAAAGATGCAGTAGATGATATAGAGTACAGTATATACATATACATATGAGATGAGTAATGTAGGGTAGGTAAGCATTATATTAAGTGGCATTGTTTAAAGTGGCTGGTGATATATTTTACATCATTTCCCATCAATTCCCATTATTAAAGTGGCTGGAGTTGAGTCAGTATGTTGGCAGCAGCCACTCAATGTTAGTGATGGCTGTTTAACAGTCTGATGGCCTTGAGATAGAAGCTGTTTTTCAGTCTCTCGGTCCCTGCTTTGATGTACCTGTACTGACCTCGCCTTCTGGATGATAGCGGGGTGAACAGGCAGTGGCTCGGGTGGTTGTTGTCCTTGATTATCTTTATGGCCTTCCTGTGACATCAGGTGGTGTAGATGTCCTGGTGATGCGTTGTGCAGACCTCACTACCCTCTGGAGAGCCTTATCGTTGTGGGCGAAGCAGTTGCCGTACCAGGCGGTTATACAGCCCGACAGGAGGCTCTCGATTGTGCATCTGTAGAAGTTTGTGAGTGCTTTTGGTGACAAGCCGAATTTCTTCAGCCTCCTGAGGTTGAAGAGGCGCTGCTGCGCCTTCTTCACAACCCTGTCTGTGTGGGTGGACCAATTCCGTTTGTCCGTGAGAGGAACTTAAAACTTACTACCCTCTCCACTACTGTCCCGTCGATGTGGATAGGGGGGTTCTCCCTCTGCTATTTCCTGAAGACCACAATCATCTCCTTCATTTTGTTGACGTTGAGTGTGAGGTTATTTTCCTGACACCACACTCCGAGGGCTCTCACCTCCTCCCTGTAGGCCGTCTCGTCGTTGTTGGTAATCAAGCCTACCACTGTAGTGTCATCCACAAACTTGATGATTGAGTTGGAGGCGTGCATGGCCACGCAGTCATGGGTGAACAGGGAGTACAGGAGAGGGCTCAGAACGCACCCTTGTGGGGCCCCAGTGTTGAGGATCAATGGGGTGGAGATGATGTTACCTACCGTCACCACCTGGGGGCGGCCCGTCAGGAAGTCCAGTACCCAGTTGCACAGGGCGGTTGTCGAGACCCAGGGTCTCGAGCTTGATGACGAGTTTGGAGGATACTATGGTGTTACTATGCTGTAGTCGATGAACAGCATTCTCACATAGGTATTCCTCTTGTCCAGATGGGTTAGGGCAGTGTGCAGTGTGGTTGCGATTGCATCGTCTGTGGACCTATTGGGGTGGTAAGCAAATTGGAGTGGGTCTAGGGTGTCAGGTAGGGTGGAGGTGATATGGTCCTTGACTAGTCTCTCAAAGCACTTCATGATGACGGAAGTGAGTGCTACGGGGCGGTAGTCGTTTAGCTCAGTTACCTTAGCTTTCTTGGGTACAGGAACAATGGTGGCCCAATGGTGGAATAGACGTTGACTTGACGTCCAGTGGGACACCAATTTTATAATAATGTTACAACTCAGAACTCCCTCGTAGTGTGTGTGTGTGTGTGTGTGTGTGTGTGTGTGTGTGTGTGTGTGTGTGTGTGTGTGTGTGTGTGTGTGTGTGTGTGTGTGTGTGTGTGTCTTGCCGGTCGGGCCAGTCTCTGCTTCCTGTCCCACTGCTCTCAGCTCAGTTCAGCATGTCTAGACTCACTGACCCCCTCCTCTGCCCGTCTGCCTCTGTCCTTCTCTCACCTCAGACGCACCACAGATTCTGATTAACCATTGTGGTTTTTCTGGTTTTACAGATATGGGCATGGCTAGTCTTTTTGACAGGGTTGTCTCGTACAGCACTATCATTGTGAGAGAGGTCACACAACCCCCCTTCACAGAGTCATTCATTCAGCCCCGGCTCGCACTTGCACACCACAATAGAACAGGCTCCTTCCAGAGCACAGCACACATACAACAGACTCACTATGGACAACAGGATCAGCCATCTTCTGAGGACACACATCTGTGTTAACCTGTGTGACGTGGAGCAAGTGAGCATACAACATCTCTGCACAAGTATAATATCATCTCTCTCTCTCTCTCTCTCTCTCTCTCTCTCTCTCTCTCTCTCTCTCTCTCTCTCTCTCTATCTATCTCTCTCTCCCAAACACACAATGCACAGAGAGCATAACTAGCCTGGCAGATTTGGCAGAGGTAATTGACATGTGACATGATGACATCGCATCAATGTGTCCCCAAGCAGCCATCATCCAAACCACAGAGACACCCTGCTCCTGTTTCTCTAGTCCAGGGATGGCAACTTTGATTTGGGTGGGGCCACTAAAAATCTGAACTCATCATGAGGGGCTGCAGTTGCTCATGGGTCTGCGTACCCACATTTAGCAGCCCCCCTCTTGACAGCGGAGAGAACATTTTTACATTTTAGAATACATTTTGTGCAATTCTACACATTTTGCCATTAGGCGTAGAGACAATGTTGCAGCTTCTAAGCAAGCTTGATGCAATTCTACACATTTTGCCATGGGGCAAAATTCTAGGTTTTAACACACCTCCAGTCTGTGTACGGGCAATTTGACCAAGAAGGAGAGTGATGGAGTGCTGCATCAGATGATGTGGCCTCCACAATCACCTGACCTCAACCCAATTGAGATGGTTGGTAATGAGTTGGACCACAGAATGAAGTAAAAACAGTCAACAAGTGCTCAGCATATGTGGGAACTGGAAAAACATCCCAGGTGACGACCTCATGAAGCTGGTTGAGAGAACGCCAAGGGTGTGCCAAGCTGTCATCAAGGCAAAGGGTGGCTACTTTGAAGAATCTATAATCTAAAATACGGTTGAAGTCGAAAGTTTACATACACCTTAGCCTAATATATTTAAACTCAGTTTTTCACAATTCCTGACATTTAATCCTAGTAAAAATTCCCTGTCTTAGGTCAGTGAGGTTCACCACTTTATTTTAAGAATGTGAAATGTCAGAATAATAGCAGAGAGAATGATTTAAATAAGCTTTTATTTATTTCATCACATTCCCAGTGGGTCAGAAGTTTACATATACTCAATTAGTATTTGGTAACATTGCCTTTAAATTGCCATTCCTCCTGACAGAACTGGTGTAACTGAGTCAGGTTTGTAGGCCTCCTTGCTCGCTCACACTTTTTCAGTTCTGCCCGCAATTTTTCTATGGGATTGAGGTTAGGGCTTTGTGATAGCCACTCCAATACCTTGACTTTGTTGTCCTTAAGCCATTTTGCCACAACTTTGGAAGTATGCTTGGTGCCATTGTCCATTTGGAAGACCCATTTGTGACCAAACTTCCTGACTGATGTCTTGAGATGTTGCTTCAATATTTCCACATAATTTTTCCTACTCATGATGCCATCTATTTTGTGAAGTACACCAGTCCCTCCTGCAGCAAAGCACCCCCACAACATGATGCTGCCACCCCCGTGGTTCACGGTTGGGATGGTGTTCTTCAGCTTGCAAGCCTCCCCTTTTTCCTCCAAACATAACGATGGTCATTATGGCCAAACAGTTCTATTTTTGTTTCATCAGACCAGAGGACATTTCTCCAAAAAGTACAATCTTTGTCCCCATGTGCAGTTGCAAACCGTAGTCTGGCATTTTTATAGAGGTTTTGGAGCAGTGGCTTCTATCTTGCTGAGCGGCCTTTCAGGTTATGTTGATATAGGGCTTGTTTTACTGTGGATATAGATACTTTTGCACCTGTTTCCTCCAGCATTTTCACAAGGTCCTTTGCTGTTGTTCTGGGATTGATTTGCACTTTTCGCACCAAAGTACGTTCATCTCTAGGAGACAGAACATGTCTCCTTCCTGAGCGGAATGACGGCTGCGTGGTCCCATGGTGTTTATACTTGCTTACTATTGTTTGTATATATGAACGTGATACCTTCAGGCGTTTGGAAATTGCTCCCAAGGATGAACCAGACTTGTGGAGGTCTACAATATTTTTCTGTCTTTGCTGATTTCTTTTGATTTCCACATTATGTCAAGCAAAGAGGCACTGAGTTTGAAGGTAGGCCTTGAAATACATCCACAGGTACACCTCCAACTGACTCAAATTATGTAAATTAGCCTATCAGAAGCTGCTAAAGCCATGACATAATTTCCAAGCTGTTTAATTAAAAACTTCTTATCGCTGGGGGGCAGTATTGAGTAGCTTAGATGAATAAGGTGCCCAGAGGTGCCCAGAGTAAACTGCCTGCTCCTCAGTCCCAGTTGATAAGGTATGCATAGTATTTTTGGATAGAAAACACTCTGAAGTTTCTAAAACTGTTTGAATGATGTCTGTGAGTATAACAGAACTCATATGGCAGGCAAAAACCTGAGAAAAAATCAAACCAGGAAGTGGGAAATCTGAGGTTGGTCGATTTTCAACTCAGCCCCTATTGACGTTACAGTGGGATATTGTTCATGTTGTACTTCCTAAGGCTTCCACTGGATGTCAACCGTCTTTAGAAACTTGTTTGATGCTTCTCCTATGAAGGGGGGCTGAATGAGTCAGAGGTCTGCCAGCAGTCAAACGCTGGTCACGCGCATTTCACATGAGAGGTATCTCACGTTCCTTTGCTTTTCTGAAGACAAAGGAATTCTCCGGTTGGAATATTACTGAAGATTTATGTTAACTACATCCTAAAGATTGATTCCATACATAGTTTGACAAATTTCTAGTCTGTAACGGAACTTTTTGACATTTCGTCTGCAACTAGTGAACGCTCTTCGTGGGTTTTGATTTGTTTACCAAACAGATAACAAAAGTAGCTATTTTGACATAAATTATGAACATTATCGAACAAATCAAACATTTATTGTGGAACTAGGATTCCTGGGAGTGCATTCTGATGAAGATCATCAAAGGTAAGTGAATATTTATAATGTTATTTCTGACTTCTGTTGACTCCAACATGGCGGATATATGTATTTGTTCTCTGAGCGCCGTACTCAGATTATTGCATAGTTTGCTTTTTCCGTAAAGCTTTTATGAAATTTAACACCGCGGTTGCATTAAGGAGAAGTGTATCCAAAGTCCATGCATAACACTTGTATTTTCATCAACATTTATAATGAGTATTTCTGTAAATTGATGTGGCTCTCTGCAATATCACCGGATGTTTTTGGAACTAATGAACAAAACACGCCAATGTATACTGAGATTTTTTTATATAAATATTAACTTTATCAAACAAAACATACATGTATTGTGTAACATGAAGTCCTATGAGTGTCATCTGATGAAGATCATCAAAGATTAGTGATTCATTTAATCTCTATTTTGCTTTTTGTGACTCCTCTCTTTGGCTGGAAAAATGCCTGTGTTTTTCTGTGGCTTGGCTCTGACCTAACATAATCGTTTGATTAACAACAAGATTACCTTTAAAATGGTATAAGATAGTTGTATGTTTGAGGAATTTTAATTATGAGATTTCTGTTGTTTTGAATTTGGCACCCTGCACTTCCACTGGCTGTTATCATATCCATCCCGTTAACGGGATTTCAGCCCTGAGAAGTTTTAAAGGCACAGTCAACTTAGTGTATGTAAACTTCTGACCCATTGGAATTGTGATACAGTGAATTATAAGTGAAATAATCTGTCTGTAAACAATTGTTGAAAAAATGACTTGTCATTCCCAAAGTAGATGTCCTAACCAACTTGGCAAGTGATTGAAAAAAAACTAGTTCTAATGACTCCAACCTAGATGTATGTAAACTTTCGACTTCAACTGTATATTTTGATTTGTTTAACGTTTTTTGGTTACTATATGTGTTATTTCATAGTTTTGATGTCTTCACTATTATTCTACAATGTAGAAAATAGTAAAAAATTAAGAACAACACTGGGGTTCAATGGCCGAGCAGCTGCACACAAGCCTAAGATTACCATGTGCAATGCCAAGCGTCAGCTGGAGTGGTGTAAAGCTTGCCGCCATTGGACTCTGGAGCAGTGGAAATGCATTCTCTGGAGTGATTGTCACCGCCATTCCAGGAGATGGTTTGAGGTGGTGTGTGTACACTGAGGCATACAGGCTGCCAGGCAGCACCATTCCAGGAGATGGTTTGAGGTGGTGTTTGTACACTGACGCATACAGGCTGCCAGGCAGCACCAGCAGCACCAGAGGCCTGAGATGTGATGATAAACAGTATGCCTTCCTCCATCATTCCTGCTGCTGCTAAGCCCCCTGATCCCTGTGGTGCTACTAGTTTGGGGAACTCATTAGCTGGGCACCCCTAGGGAGGTCAAGAGGGAGGGAAGAAGGAGGAAAGGTGGGAAGTGGAGGCAAGTACAGTATGTCTGCCTCTATGCCCGCATCTCTCTCTCTCTCTCTCTCTCTCTCTCTCTCGCTCTCTCTCGCTCTCTCTCTCTCTTTTCCCCTCCTCAACTTGTTTATACAGCACTCAAACCCTCCCATGGGATTACACACTGTCTACTACACAGATCTTGAATCAGAAAAATGTAACCACTGTCTTCAATCAGTTTGTGGAAACTCTTACCTGTGCTTTCCTAAGGTTTTAGCACTATGCTTCACTAACTTAAATGAAAACTCCACCCCAAAACTATCTTTTTGTAATTGTTTCAGTAGTCTATTGTTGACATAGTCCCAAAATGTTTTGCTTGTCAGCACTCAAGTTTCCAAGATATGTGACTTTCAAAATACAGAAATCATCCCTGTATGATGCATTTTGCCTCTTATGATGCAAAAACGCAGCATCACATGATAAAAAAGGCATCATAAGGGGCTGATTTCTGTATTTTGAAAATCCAACATAATTTACAAAAGAAGCATTCGTGAATTGGACCATTTTCCTGTCCTGCTAAGCATTCAAAATGTAACAAGTACTTTTGGGTGTCAGAGAAAATATATGGAGTAAAAAATACATTATTGTCTTTAGGAATGTAGTGAAGTAAAAGTAAAAGTTGTCAAAAATATAAATAGTAAAGTAAGGTACAGATACCCAAAAAAACCGACTTAATCAAATACTTGTTCTCCCCACTGTACAATACTGCGAACATGAAGGCTGCTTGGTCTAAAGTGGAGTAGTCATACCCTCACATCACACCCATTGGCTGTGCTGCTCATGCATTGAATCTGCTCCTCAAGGTCATCATGACACTGAAAACAATGGATACACTCTACAAGAGAGCCAAGGAAATGGTTAGGTATGTAAAGGATCATCAAGTTATAGCAGCAATCTACCTCACCAAGCAAAGTGAGAAGAATAAGAGCACCAAATTGAAGCTACCCAGCAACACCCATTGGGGTGGTGTTGTCATCATGTTTGACAGTCTCCTGGAGGGGAAGACATCACTCCAAGAAATGGCTATATCACAGTCTGCCGATATGGACAGCCCTATCAAATCGAATCAAAATGTATTTGCCACATGCGCTGAATACAACAGGTGTAGACTTTACCGTGAAATTCTTAGCCCTTAATCAACAGTTCAAGAAGAAGAAAAGATTTACAAAGTAGACTCAAATAAAAAGTAAGAATGAAAGGTAACACAATAAGAATAACAATAGCCATCAAGAGGATCCTCCTGGATTATGTATTTTGGGAGAAAGTGGTAAGCAGCCTGAAACTCCTGAAATCTATAGCAGTAGCCATTGCATGGATTGAGGGAGACAATGCCATCCTGTCTGATGTTCAGACTCTACTTGCATATGTAAGAGAAGAAATCCGTACTGCCTTACCCACTTCACCGTTGCTCCAAGCAGAGGAAACTGCAGTTCTGAAATATATGAAAAAGCGTGAAGACTTCTGCCTGAAGCACATACGTATGTTGGACCCCAAGTATGCTGGCAAGAGCATCCTGTCTGGTGCAGAGATCAACAAGGCCTATGGTGTCATCACTACCATGTCTCGCCACCTTGGCCTGGTAGAGGGCAAGGTTCTTGGCAGTCTGGCGAAGTACACTTCCAAGCAAGTGCTTTGGGATGGCGATGCAAATTATGGCAGTCGTGCCAACTTATCTAATCAGCAACCTGGTGGAAGGGAATTTGTAGATCTGAGGCTCTTTCCCCTGTTGCCTTCATCATCCTCCAAATCCCACCAACATCAACCACCTCAGAGCACAACTGGTCCTTGTTTGGGAACACACACACCAAAGCACGCAACAGGCTGACCAATACAAGGGTTGAAAAATTGGTGACTATCCAGGCAAATTTGAGGCTTTTTGAGCCTGATAACGAGCCATCCTCAACAAAGTTGGAAAGTGACAGTGAAGATGAGGTCTCAGAGTCAGATGTTCAAGAGGTGGACATTGAGGAGGTCCAGGGAGAAGACATGGAATCCTGAGAGAAAATCAACCAAAGCTTTAGTTTCTAGACTATAATTTTACGGATGTATGTTGAAAACCTTTTTGGGAGATGCGATGGATCATTGGGGATCATTCAATATTCCCTTTCTTTTGTTGTTTAGTGAAATCACCCCGTGTGAAGAGTCAACTCATTTAATTAGTTCAATCCGTAACTAAATTGTTTTATTTATTTATATTGGAAGGAAATCATTTGCAATTATGTCTACTTATGATAAGGTAAAATGTTTATGTTTCTGTCTCCATATGACATGGTAAACATATACAACGCAAAAAAACATCTACATTTAAATGGTATTAATATTCATTTGCATATATTTTCATTAATTCTCATATATTCCCGTTAATTCCCATATATTCCCGTTAATTCCCACGGAAAGTTTCCACCTCTGAATATTCCCCAAAATGTGCAACCCTAACTGTAGCTAACACTTTATGTATTTCTTGTTACATCTCCAACCTGGTACAACCCCAACTTCAATCGGAAAACCAGTCAGTTAGCAAACGACAGGAAACAGCACTTGGCCCCTGCCTGCCATTGTGAAAACCCTGAGTGTAATCCAGCACTAACACCTATATGGGCTTTAACGTTGTTTTTTTGCATTATATATATTTACCATGTCATATGGAGACAGAAACATAAACATTTTGGGTAAATGTCATCTTGAGTGAAACAGATGACCCAAGATCAATACCTAGTCAGTCCACTTGACATTGGTGAAAACAGGTCACATTGGTACCTTGACCTGAGTCACATAGTTGATATCTAGCCTATCAGTTGCTGAGGTCAAATTATAGTTGATGTAATTCTGTGAATGCCTAAGTTTTAGCTCACTTTCAAGGTGTTGGAAAGTACAGATGACCTGGGCTCAATACAATTTCCCCTGTGCTATTGTCTATGATCTCTACTAGTGTACTATAAAGATATTAGAATATCATCCTAATCATGTATTGTTTACGTGTACTTCTGAATGAGCATGGTGATGACCAATCCAGTTATATAAGGATGTGTTGGTGAAAGGGTTATCTGAAAGTCCACTTCAGATGCAATGAAGAATCCAGTCTATAACCATCCCAACTCTTCGCTCCATGGGTGTTATTGGCAGGGATAGATCAAATCACTTCCGTGCTTTTCGGACAGAGACGTGGCTCAACCGTTCATGGAGAAAATATAAACATTAATTTATAAACAGGGACAAGCAGGAGGGGGCTCTCACGCACACGTGCTCACGTCATCTCTGGTGGACCCGCCTTGTGATTTCCTATGCCAGGATGTGGTTTATACAGTAGATGCGCATGTAGCGGCTCGCATGGTTCTTCTGAATGGAACAATGTGACGGTCGGAAAGTGACAGCCTTAACCACTCGGGGTTAACGATTAAGCCTGGTACGGGCCGTTACCGTACATAAGGCATGCACACCTGCGCCCACACAGGCTGCAGCACACATTATAACCGAGTGCAGGATATGAGACAACCGTTGTGTGGCGTTCAGCAGTGCCCTCTGTTCTGCTTCTGTTTTGAGTTCTCTCGTCTCCTCTGTGGATCTACGCGGTTTAGGTAAAGAACTGTCTGTTATACCTGATGTGCTGGTACCGATCCAGACCTATTGGATGGGGATGCTGACCAAAGACTATTTTCATGTTTTATTACTCATTGCCCCCCCCCCCCCCCCCCCCCTCCCTCTCTCTGTCTCTCTCTCTGTCTCTCTCTCTCTCTCTCTCTCTCTCTCTCTGTGTGAATAAATGTTTATTATCGGTAAGGGAATATTTTTTGTTGTTGTCATGGCCACTTCAGAGAATATTTCCTGCCTCATGTTAGCGTTATGTTATGGCTAGTTTATCTGTCAAGCCAGTTGCTTGAACTATTTCATTAGACATAACTGGGCTGGCTACACTTTGAGAGAAAAAATCCACATGATCTGTCATTTAATACAGCGATCGTGTTGGAATTATTACTAAAACAGGAGGGTTCCCCCTATTCAGCTACGACCAAGCTTGTACTAATTTACGCCTTTGCCATGTTGGGCTGCGGGGTATTGGTCTTGACTACTAAACAGAGCAAAGGATTGTTCCCGGACCAGGGGGGAAACCAAATGCGCACTGACGTTTCAGCGTATCCTCTACGGATGTCATAACATGCTGGGAGAGAATCAGCGTTAGAGGATGTACACCTTGATTGAAGGCAGATTATTTATAGCCGGTCAGAGGAAATTACATGTTTGGCGCTGTATCCTGTATATATACCCGTTTGTAAACGTTCCTATAGGCAACCCCTCTTCACAACGCCAAACAAGAGTGTAAAAGCGTGGAGAGGTGTTGGCACAAAACACCGCTTTTAACGGTTAGCCGAACCTTAGTAAACTCATCTTGAAGTAGACAGCTGAAAGTAAATGCTGATTTAGGTGGGCTAGAGCCTAAGTGTTTAAGGGTTCTGTTCATCCATAGATCATGATCATGTCAAGAAATGATGCCGCTGTGGAATTAGGTAACAATGTAGGCCTATTGATATGGATATCACCCGTTTGAGGATAACATAGGCAAACAACCTAAAATTGTATTTTTAAATATCTCACCAGTGCCTACCAAATACATTCAGTATTGCCATGTCCATTCCTGTCATGTACTGTCATGTTGTGTCTTGTCTCTGTCCTTTCCCTTCACCCTGTCTCCCTCTGCTGGTCGTTGTTAGGTTACCTTTTCTCCCCCTCTTTCCCCCAGCTGTGCCTTGTCTCCTCCTAACCACCTCGTCACCCCTTTTCCCACCTGTTCCCTTTTTCCCTCTGATTAGGTCCCTATATCTCTCTCTGTTTCTGCTCCTGTCCTTGTCGGATTCTTGTTTGTAGTGTTTCATGCCTGAACCAGACTATCGTCATGTTTGCTGTAACCTTGTCCTGTCCTGTCGGAATCTGGCGGTCTATCTGAGCCTACCTATGTTTGGTTATTAAAGAAGCTCTGTTTAAGTTAATTCGCTTTTGGGTCCTCATTCACTCACCGTAACAGAAGAATCCGACCAAGAATGGACCCAGCGACTTCGGATCCTCTCCACTCAGCCGTCGAGATCCAGGGAGCGATGCTAGGCAGACACGAGCAGGAATTGTCTGCTGCTCGACATGCCGTTGAGACCCTGGCCACCCAAGTCTCCAACCTCACAGAACAGGTTCACCATCTCCGCCTCGATCCACCGGCCACTTCCAGGGCTTTCGAATCTCCGGAGCCCAGAATCAATAACCCGCCGTGTTACTCTGGGGAGCCCACTGAATGCCGCTCGTTCCTCACCCAGTGTGATATTGTGTTTTCTCTCCAGCCCAACACTTACTCCAGGAGCACTGCTCGTGTCGCCTACGTCATATCTCTCCTTATTGGACGGGCTCGTGAGTGGGGCACGGCAATCTGGGAGGCAAGGGCTGAGTGTACTAACCAGTATCAGGACTTTAAGGAGGAGATGATACGGGTTTTTGATCAATCTGTTTTTGGGGAGGAGGCTTCCAGGGCCCTGTCTTCCCTAAGTCAAGGCAATCGATCCATAACAGACTACTCTATTGAGTTTCGCACTCTTGCTGCCTCCAGTGGCTGGAACGAGCCGGCTTTGCTCGCTCGTCTTCTGGAGGGTCTCCGCGCAGAGGTAAAGGATGAGATTCTCTCCCGGGAGGTTCCTTCCAGCGTGGATTCCTTGATTGAACTCGCTATTCGCATTGAGCGACGGGTTGATCTTCGTCACCGAGCTCGTGGAAAGGAGCTCGCGTTCTCCGTTGCCCCCCTCTCCGCATCACTACCATCTTCCTCTGCCGGCTCGGGAGCTGAGCCTATGCAGCTGGGAGGTATCCGCATCTCGACTAAGGAGAGGGAACGGAGAATCACCAACCGCCTCTGTCTCTATTGCGGTTCTGCTGGTCATTTTGTCACTTCATGTCCAGTAAAAGCCAGAGCTCATCAGTAAGCGGAGGGCTACTGGTGAGCGCTACTACTCCTGTCTCTCCTTCAAGATCCTGCACTACCTTGTCGGTCCATCTACGCTGGACCGGTTCGTCAGCTTCCTGCAGTGCCTTAATAGACTCTGGGGCGGAGGGCTGTTTTATGGACGAGACCTGGGCTCGGGAACATGACATTCCTCTCAGACAGTTAAGGGAGTCCACGGCCTTGTTCGCCCTGGATGGTAGTCCTCTCCCCAGGATTCAGCGTGAGACGCTACCTTTAACCCTCACTGTTTCTGGTAATCATAGCGAAACCATTTCTTTTTTGATTTTTCGTTCACCTTTTACACCTGTTGTTTTGGGCCATCCCTGGCTAGTTTGTCATAATCCTTCCATTAATTGGTCTAGTAATTCTATCCTCTCCTGGAACGTCTCTTGTCATGTGAAATGTTTAATGTCTGCTATCCCTCCTGTTTCCTCTGTCTCTTCTTCACAGGAGGAGCCTGGTGATTTGACAGGGGTGCCGGAGGAATATCACGATCTGCGCACGGTGTTCAGTCGGTCCAGGGCCACCTCTCTTCCTCCACACCGGTCGTATGATTGTAGTATTGATCTCCTTCCGGGAACCACTCCCCCCCGGGGTAGACTATACTCTCTGTCGGCTCCCGAACGTAAGGCTCTCGAGGATTATTTGTCTGTAGCTCTTGACGCCGGTACCATAGTCCCCTCCTCCTCTCCCGCCGGAGCAGGGTTTTTTTTTGTCAAGAAGAAGGACGGGTCTCTGCGCCCCTGCATAGATTATCGAGGGCTGAATGACATAACAGTTAAGAATCGTTATCCGCTTCCTCTTATGTCCTCAGCCTTCGAGATCCTGCAGGGAGCCAGGTTTTTCACTAAGTTGGACCTTCGTAACGCTTACCATCTCGTGCGCATCAGGGAGGGGGACGAGTGGAAGACGGCGTTTAACACTCCGTTAGGGCACTTTGAATACCGGGTTCTTCCTTTCGGCCTCGCTAACGCTCCAGCTGTCTTTCAGGCATTAGTCAATGATGTCCTGAGAGACATGCTGAACATCTTTGTTTTCGTTTACCTTGACGATATCCTGATTTTTTCACCGTCACTCCAGATTCATGTTCAGCACGTTCGACGTGTCCTCCAGCGCCTTTTAGAGAATTGTTTTTTTGTGAAGGCTGAGAAGTGCACTTTTCATGCCTCCTCCGTCACATTTCTCGGTTCTGTTATTTCCGCTGAAGGCATTAAGATGGATCCCGCTAAGGTCCAGGCTGTCATTGATTGGCCCGTCCCTAAGTCACGCGTCGAGCTGCAGCGCTTTCTCGGCTTCGCGAACTTCTATCGTCGTTTCATCCGTAATTTCGGTCAGGTGGCAGCTCCTCTCACAGCCCTTACTTCTGTCAAGACGTGCTTTAAGTGGTCCGTTTCCGCCCAGGGAGCTTTTGATCTCCTCAAGAATCGTTTTACATCCGCTCCTATCCTTGTTACACCTGACGTCTCTAGACAGTTCGTGGTCGAGGTTGACGCGTCAGAGGTGGGCGTGGGAGCCATTCTTTCTCAGCGCTCCCTCTCTGACGACAAGGTCCACCCTTGCGCGTATTTTTCTCATCGCCTGTCGCCGTCGGAACGTAATTATGATGTGGGAAACCGCGAACTGCTCGCCATCCGGTTAGCCCTAGGCGAATGGCGACAGTGGTTGGAGGGGGCGACCGTTCCTTTTGTCGTTTGGACTGACCATAGGAACCTTGAGTACATCCGTTCTGCCAAACGACTTAATGCGCGTCAGGCGCGTTGGGCGCTGTTTTTCGCTCGTTTCGAGTTCGTGATTTCTTATCGTCCGGGCTCTAAGAACACCAAGCCTGATGCTTTATCTCGTCTCTTCAGTTCTTCAGTAGCCTCCACTGACCCCGAGGGGATTCTCCCTGAGGGGCGTGTTGTCGGGTTGACTGTCTGGGGAATTGAGAGGCAGGTAAAGCAAGCGCTCACTCACACTCCGTCGCCGCGCGCTTGTCCTAGGAACCTTCTTTTCGTTCCCGTTCCTACTCGTCTGGCCGTTCTTCAGTGGGCTCACTCTGCCAAGTTAGCCGGCCACCCTGGCGTTCGGGGTACGCTTGCTTCCATTCGCCAGCGTTTTTGGTGGCCCACCCGGGAGCATGACACGCGTCGTTTCGTGGCTGCTTGTTCGGTCTGCGCGCAGACTAAGTCCGGTAACTCCCCTCCTGCCGGCCGTCTCAGGCCGCTTCCCATTCCCTCTCGACCGTGGTCTCACATCGCCTTAGATTTTGTCACCGGACTGCCTTCGTCAGCAGGGAAGACTGTTATTCTTACGGTTGTCGATAGGTTCTCTAAGGCGGCTCATTTCATTCCCCTTGCTAAGCTTCCTTCTGCTAAAGAGACGGCACAAATCATCATCGAGAATGTTTTCAGAATTCATGGCCTTCCGTCAGACGTCGTTTCGGACAGAGGTCCGCAATTCACGTCTCAATTTTGGAGGGAGTTTTGCCGTTTGATTGGGGCTTCCGTCAGTCTCTCTTCCGGCTTTCACCCCCAGTCTAACGGTCAAGCAGAACGGGCCAATCAGACTATTGGTCGCATCTTACGCAGTCTTTCTTTTCGCAACCCTGCGTCTTGGTCAGAACAGCTCCCCTGGGCAGAATACGCCCACAACTCGCTTCCTTCGTCTGCGACCGGGCTATCTCCTTTTCAGAGTAGCCTCGGGTACCAGCCTCCGCTGTTCTCATCTCAGTTCGCCGAGTCCAGCGTCCCCTCCGCTCAGGCTTTTGTCCAACGTTGCGAGCGCACCTGGAAGAGGGTCAGGTCTGCACTTTGCCGTTATAGGACGCAGACTGTGAGGGCTGCTAATAAGCGTAGAACTAAGAGTCCTAGATATTGTCGCGGTCAGAGAGTTTGGCTCTCCACTCAGAACCTTCCCCTTAAGACGGCTTCTCGCAAGTTGACCCCGCGGTTCATTGGTCCGTTCCGTATTTCTCGGGTCATTAATCCTGTCGCAGTTCGACTTCTTCTTCCGCGATACCTTCGTCGCGTCCACCCGGTCTTCCATGTCTCCTGCATCAAGCCCGTCCTTCGCGCCCCCGCTCGTCTTCCCCCCCCCCCCCCCCCATCCTTGTCGAGGGCGCACCCATCTACAGGGTCCGTAGAATTTTGGACATGCGTCCTCGGGGCCGTGGTCACCAGTACCTCGTAGATTGGGAGGGGTACGGTCCTGAGGAGAGGAGTTGGGTTCCCTCTCGGGACGTGCTGGACCGTGCGCTGATCGAGGATTTCCTCCGTTGCCGCCAGGTTTCCTCCTCGAGTGCGCCAGGAGGCGCTCGGTGAGTGGGGGGGTACTGTCATGTACTGTCATGTTGTGTCTTGTCTCTGTCCTTTCCCTTCACCCTGTCTCCCTCTGCTGGTCGTTGTTAGGTTACCTTTTCTCCCCCTCTTTCCCCCAGCTGTGCCTTGTCTCCTCCTAACCACCTCGTCACCCCTTTTCCCACCTGTTCCCTTTTTCCCTCTGATTAGGTCCCTATATCTCTCTCTGTTTCTGCTCCTGTCCTTGTCGGATTCTTGTTTGTAGTGTTTCATGCCTGAACCAGACTATCGTCATGTTTGCTGTAACCTTGTCCTGTCCTGTCGGAATCTGGCGGTCTATCTGAGCCTACCTATGTTTGGTTATTAAAGAAGCTCTGTTTAAGTTAATTCGCTTTTGGGTCCTCATTCACTCACCGTAACAATTCCATTGGACATTTGCGCGCAATAATGCCATTTAAAGGCAAATGGCTACAAAAGCCAATAAAACAGTTTGAATCAATTTTGTAAAGCTAATATTTCATGTGAACATGTAGCCTATGCATAAACGTTATTCTTATCTCTTCTCTTTCAGGAGAACCGTGGCCAGAGCACTGGAGGATAAGTACTTTTCCGCAGTTCAGTAACCCTATCCGTGCTGCAGATCTTTAAATACTCTTCATAAAATAACCACGTGGTGTAAGGTGAGACCTTCCCAGCCCCGGACACCGACTGGCGCGAGCTAGTCTTGAGAGAACTGTCAGAGTGCGTGCAGGACTGGACTGCGCTCTTGGATGACTTTCTGAAAATAACAACTGGACCTAGGCTACTTCATTTACCTTTTAAGACCAACTTTTCAATACCCTTTGGCTACCAGACGTTATTGACCAGATTATGCTATCAGATAACATTGACCAGATAACAATTTGTTTGTTTCTTTGTTTTTGATATATTTTTGGAAAATATATGTTTCATTCTTCTATCCATCTGCATACCTTGAGCACGCAGTGAATGGAGAACATACTCGAGCTTCTCCCGAAGCACCGGCAAGAGGGTACGCACGCCTGGGGGAGAGCGGCGACTCACACCTGCCTTTGCAGACGCAAGAGTAGCCTAGTTGCGCCCTTGAATCGTTTTTTTATTACCACATAATTTCGCGTTCGTGACCACACCTGAGTGCCACTCACTAGCATTTTTTAATGGGATAAATTATGTTGTGAGATCAGGTTATTAAAAACCGATCAAGGGAAATCTAAACTCAATTAAACGTCCCACACCTTTTGGCCATAGCCTATATTTCTCATTCAGTCTACTGTCCCCAAAAGCTTCCGCATGGTACTTTGGTCGAAAGATCAAGACAAACCGTTGGACACTGACATGTCATCGGGGGCGATAGAGATGAAGAAGGAAGTGGTGCCACCAGCATACCTCCACTCCAACGGTTCCGTTCACCCAGCCATCCTCACCGAGGACCCCGAGGAGATGAGACCGGAGGAGAGGGGCGAGTACGAGCTCACGGAGGTGACATCCGTCGCGGACAGGTCTGGTGAACCAGGAGATGAGGACCGGGAGATAGTGGTGATAGACTGTAGGGCGAATGCCAAGGGCCAGCGCGAGGAGGACGCTCTCCTGGAGAACGCCAGCCAGAGCAATGAGAGTGACGACATAAGCACTGACCAGAGCCCAGAGCCACCGGCGCCATTGAAGGAGACCTCCTTCTCTATTGGCCTCCAGGTAGTCTTACCGTTCCTGCTGGCCGGGTTCGGGACAGTGGCGGCGGGTATGGTGCTGGACATCGTTCAGGTGAGGAGAGACTATTTTGATGTTTATTGCTAATCGGGATGCTTGGGACGACCTAATTCCGACGTCACCCCATTGAAGAAGACATTTTAAACAGTTAAGGTAATGGTTAGGGTTTAGGGTAGGGTTGTCCCTAGGATTCTGATTAGTGTCTACCCTGTTTTGATTCACACCAATTTATTTCTGATGTGACAGGTAACATGGTCAGATAAAAACTCCTGAACCTACTGATTCAATCTGCAGTATGGACTAAGAAACAGAATGTTGAGACATAGTTCTTTTCCACCTGTAGGCTATAGACAACACTATTCCCTGTGTCAGGAACTGTACTGTAATGTGCTTATGCTACCTCATCCACAATCTAGTAGTCACTACAGTCCCAGTCCTATTAAGACAATAAGGGCCCAGTGTTCAGCCAATTGCTACAGTTGGGTTGTTAGTCATGCTTGTCACTGACACAAGGGAGGGAGGAAGTGGAATAGACACTGTTGCCTGTCTGATTGATTTAGTCACATATATTATTATATTAGTATGCATAACTAAACCTAAACTGAATAGCATTGCAATGTTTGGCCTAAGCTGCTGTCATTGTGTGATGATGAGCGATGACTACTAAGGGGCTGGTCTTGGGCATGTTTCAATGAACTGCTTGGTTCGAGTCAGATTGGCCCAGCGCCCGTCAATCCCTTTCCTGCCAGCCAATGTGACAGCTCAGCTCTGATGATGGACAGAATGGGAGGTTATCGGAGACCATGGGAGTATCTACGTAACATATGACCCCTTCACCCCCCACCTGGCACATGTTGGAACACAGTCTGTTCTTGGAAGGGGGAGGGGAGGTTGAGGAGGTAGAGAGGACAGCTGGGCCGTTTAATAAAGACTTGTCTGTTGATTTATCTGACATATCTGTGAATACTGCTGAGACAGAGACTCAAACACATAGGTTTATCCTCATGGTTCCGATTAAAAAGAATATAGCAGAACAGAATAGAATAACACAGAGAGTGGAACAGAGGATAGTATGTGCATGCAGCTGTAAAGTATAGTGGTTATTTCAGCCACTGTAGCTGACTGTAACCCGAAGGAGACCAACAACAGAACCGCTGGGTTCTGAGAGCCACAGGGAAAACAATTCAACTAACTTATAATTACTCTCCTTCCCACTTTCCTGTTGACTTGCCTGGTGTAAACTGGGTGTGGGTGTTATTGTTGGTATGTGTGTGTGTGAACACATGGTGTGGGTGTTATTGTTGGTACATGTGTGTGTGAACACTTGCGTACAAGTGTGTACAGTGTAAAAATACAGTCCTGGGCACCTGGCAGGTCATATATTTCTTTAAGGTCAGCCTCTGCTACAGATAAAGCTGGAGGTGCCTGGTTGCTGGGAGACCAAGCGCTGGCTCCGACTACCCATTTTGATGCCAACATGGTGTACCCCAGGAACTCTGGACAGAGAGAGAGAGAGAGGGGGAAGGAGGGAGGGAGAAGGAGAGGAGAGGGGTAAGTAGGGAGTGGAATGAACACACAGAGAGAGAGAGAGAGAGAGAGAGAGAGAGAGAGAGAGAGGGAAGGCAGAGAGGTGGGAAGGAGGGAGGGAGAAGGAGAGGAGAGGGGTAAGTAGGGAGTGGAATGAACACACAGAGAGAGAGAGAGAGGGAAGGCAGAGAGGGGGAAGGAGGGAGGGAGAAGGAGAGGAGAGAGGTAAGTAGGGAGTGGAATGAACACACAGAGAGAGAGAGAGAGAGAGAGAGAGAGAGAGAGAGAGAGAGAGAGAGAGAGAGAGAGAGAGAGAGAGAGAGAGAGAGAGGGAAGGCAGAGAGGGGGTAAGGAGGGAGGGAGAAGGAGATGAGAGGGGTAAGTAGGGAGTGGAATGAACACAGAGAGAGAGAGAGAGAGAGGGTGAAGAGGTAGAAAGTGCCTACCTGTGAGGTGGGAGTGGTTCTAGTGTTATAACTGTTGTTATAAGGACAGATTACTGCCTTACTGTGGTTTAAAGCCTGCACTCTCATGCCGTTAACCATGTCATGCCCTCTAATCAGGAATTGTTCACTCAGGAATTGTGTAACCAGAGCTCAGGAATTGTTCACTTCAGAATTTCTCTCTCTCCTTGTCTGTCTACCTCTCTCATTTTATAATTCGTTCATATCATGCTGATTCATCTAAGCAATTGTTGATCTCAGAGTCAATAACAACAGAAAGATAAAGATAAGAGAAAGTTATATCATTCCCTATGTGAAGAGACATAGTAATGACAATGTTGTTCAGTATAGTAAATGGTTCTAGAAGCTTGTCTAGTAGATTCTATCACATTCGAATTCCTCTCCCTTGACACTGCTAACTGCTAACTCAGCTAATCCCCTTCTGCCCTTGCAGGACGCAATTCTCTCTCTCTCTCTCTCTCTCTCTCTCTCTCTCTCTCTCTCTCTCTCTCTCTCTCTCTCATTAATTAAGCAAGCTGGCTCTGACTCAGATGTATGGTAGATGCAAAATATCTCATCCCCTCAGTGTGTGTGTGTGTGTTGCCCCTTGGCTCAGCTTCTGGAAAGGTAATGGTGGCCCAGGGTGATGCATGTACATGTTCTCAACAGCGTTCTCTACCATGTCTGTGTAAAATGTGACCCACCTCTTTAACTTCACTTAGTTTCCCCCTTTACACACAAACACACAAACATATGCACACACACCCTCTAGCCCAAATCCGCCAGAGTTGCCCAGGATAGACAACACAGGACAGTGTGGAAAAGGAAGGGACTGATTTATAAATACACTAGATGATTGATAATGGGTGCTGTGTTGAAGCCGAAAATGACTCCATCTTGCCACTCCCCCACCATGGCAAAAAATATTTTAGAAGCTATAGAAATATATTTATTAATATCTACATTAGTTTTTGCCACATTTACAGTGGGAAGAAAAAGTATGTGAACCCTTTAGAATTACCTGGTTTTCTGCATAAATTTGTCATCAAATTTAATCTGATCTTCATCTAAGTCACAACAATAGACAAACACAGTTTGCTTAAACTAATAACACATCAAGCAATTATATGTTTGCATGTCTTTATTGAACACACCGTGTAAACATTCACAGTGCAGGTTGGAAAAAGTATTTGAACCATTGGATTTAATAACTGGTTGACCCTCCTTTGGCAGCAATAACCTCAACCAAATGTTTTCTGTAGTTGCAGATCTTGTGAATAGTAAACTCAAATGTTGTGAGTGTTTTTTATGGGGCAGGGCAGCTCTAACCAAAATCGCCAATCACATCTCATTGATTCGACTCCAGGTTAGTTGACTCCTGACTCCAATTAGTTTTTGGAGAAGTCATTATCCTAGGGGTTCACATAATTTTTCCAACCTACACTTTTTCCAACCTGAATGTTTAAATTATGCATTCAATATAGACAAGAAAAATACAATAATTTGTGTTATTAGTTTAAGCAGACTGTGTTTGTCTATTGTGGTGACTTAGATGAAGTTCAGAACAAATTTTATGTCAAATTTATGCAGTAATCCAGGAAATTCCAAATGGTTCACATACTTTCTCTTGCCACTGTATTTTATTACAGCCACCTTAATGCATACATTTCAATTATATTATGTGTGCTAAACATTAAAAAAGAACATAAAAAAACATAAAACATGAAAAAAAACATAAAAAATATCAAATCATTTTCCTTAAAGTATAATTTTGAGAGATTGGGAATGTTACTGTCCCCACTAAAACAACAACAATACTTAAATACTTGAATCATTTCATTTAAATACTATAGAATTCCATGAATTACTATGGAGGACAGCTCCTACTGGGGGGTGCCAATATGGCCGACTCGTGGCTTTAAAGCCTTTCAATGGCCAAAGTTTTGCATCAACAAACCATGGTTTATAAACGTCATTGGTTCAGTACTGTCTTTCAACCTCAAGACACAGTGTCCCAAGACTGTCTGTCAATGCCAATCCATGAGCAGTGGGCTTGCTGAAATGGCCCTAGCTGAAATGGTCCTCTGAAATGGACACTTACTGTCAGTGGTAAAAATATTTGGAAGTACTTCTTAAGTACTGTAGTTTTTTGGGCTATTTGTACTTTATTTATTCATATTTTTGACAATTTTTACTTTTACTCCACTACATTCCTAAATACAATATCTACTTTTTACTCCCATACATTTTGCCTGACACTCAAAAGTACTCGTTACATTTTACACAATTTAGAACGTTTTCCACCACTGGTTACTGTAGGTCATTGAGAGGACTGGTCACAGATTTGTTCTTCGTTGGATGTGATTTTTGTGTTTACATTCCTAGGTATGTCAAAGGTCAAGACTGGTGCAATGGTTGTTTTTATGTTTGTCTGGAAGGAGGGTGATGCTTCCAGTAGAAAGGGAGAACACCCCACCCCAGATAGTGTTAGACACAGTTTATTGACATTCACAGATTAAATAGTGTAAATATGTGTGGTAACTTGTTTGTCTGCTGGTTTGTGGAATTTATCCTAGCTATCTGTCTCTCATCCGTCTTTCTGTCTGCCTTACACTGTGGCATCGGATGACGTGCAGATGACCAATATAAAACAGCAAGGCGAGACGTGGGTTCAGCCTCAGTGCCTCAAAAACAGACAAACAATCTAAAAATATAGGAAAACGTAAACAGGAAAACACAATCAACACAAAGGCCTCACAACAGCCAAGCCCTTTCTGCCCAAGGGAGGCCATTTTCGGTCAACCACATCCAGGGTTTCTACAGGAGCCAGTGTGAAACCAGAGTGTGGTCTTGGTCGCCTGTGGGAAACCAGAGTGTGGGCTTGGTCGCCTGTGGATCTGATTTAGCCTCATAATCTGGTAAATCCAGCGGTCTCTCTCATTTTAATCTGGAATGTTATCCACAGAAGATAATAAAGATATAATCTCTATGGTGCTAACAGTCATTTAATTGATCTGCTAAGCTCTTGTCACACACACTATCATGAATGACAAAATGGATGTCTCTCATCACCTCCCTCCCTTCACGTGCTTTCCTTATTTCCACTAAATATTTGCTTTAAACTTACATTTTCTGCCAGATCAGAGATCATTGAGGAATGGGCACAAGGAAAGGAAGCTTGTTTAGTTTATTGAGATCGAGCCAGGTTAGAGTGCAGTGCAGCACCGTCCCACAACTCCCTGCTCCTCTCCAGAATGGATCATCTGATACATACAGTGGGGTCTGACATTATTGACACCCTTTTTAAAGATGAGCAAAAATGACTGTATAAAATAAATAATTCAAACACTGAGCTATATCGTGTGTTCAAAAATATTGGTAAATGATGTTATTTTATACAGTGCCTTGCGAAAGTATTCGGCCCCCTTGAACTTTGCGACCTTTTGCCACATTTCAGGCTTCAAACATAAAGATATGAAACTATTTTTTTGTGAAGAATCAACAACAAGTGGGACACAATCATGAAGTGGAACGACATTTATTGGATATTTCAAACTTTTTTAACAAATCAAAAACTGAAAAATTGGGCGTGCAAAATTATTCAGCCCCCTTAAGTTAATACTTTGTAGCGCCACCTTTTGCTGCGATTACAGCTGTAAGTCGCTTGGGGTATGTCTCTATCAGTTTTGCACATCGAGAGACTGACATTTTTTCCCATTCCTCCTTGCAAAACAGCTCGAGCTCAGTGAGGTTGGATGGAGAGCATTTGTGAACAGCAGTTTTCAGTTCTTTCCACAGATTCTCGATTGGATTCAGGTCTGGACTTTGACTTGGCCATTCTAACACCTGGATATGTTTATTTTTGAACCATTCCATTGTAGATTTTGCTTTATGTTTTGGATCATTGTCTTGTTGGAAGACAAATCTCCGTCCCAGTCTCAGGTCTTTTGCAGACTCCATCAGGTTTTCTTCCAGAATGGTCCTGTATTTGGCTCCATCCATCTTCCCATCAATTTTAACCATCTTCCCTGTCCCTGCTGAAGAAAAGCAGGCCCAAACCATGATGCTGCCACCACCATGTTTGACAGTGGGGATGGTGTGTTCAGCTGTGTTGCTTTTACGCCAAACATAACGTTTTGCATTGTTGCCAAAAAGTTCAATTTTGGTTTCATCTGACCAGAGCACCTTCTTCCACATGTTTGGTGTGTCTCCCAGGTGGCTTGTGGCAAACTTTAAACAACACTTTTTATGGATATCTTTAAGAAATGGCTTTCTTCTTGCCACTCTTCCATAAAGGCCAGATTTGTGCAATATACGACTGATTCTTGTCCTATGGACAGAGTCTCCCACCTCAGATGTAGATCTCTGCAGTTCATCCAGAGTGATCATGGGCCTCTTGGCTGCATCTCTGATCAGTCTTCTCCTTGTATGAGCTGAAAGTTTAGAGGGACGGCCAGGTCTTGGTAGATTTGCAGTGGTCTGATACTCCTTCCATTTCAATATTATCGCTTGCACAGTGCTCCTTGGGATGTTTAAAGCTTGGGAAATCTTTTTGTATCCAAATCCGGCTTTAAACTTCTTCACAACAGTATCTCGGACCTGCCTGGTGTGTTCCTTGTTCTTCATGATGCTCTCTGCGCTTTTAACGGACCTCTGAGACTATCACAGTGCAGGTGCATTTATACGGAGACTTGATTACACACAGGTGGATTGTATTTATCATCATTTGTCATTTAGGTCAACATTGGATCATTCAGAGATCCTCACTGAACTTCTGGAGAGAGTTTGCTGCACTGAAAGTAAAGGGGCTGAATAATTTTGCACGCCCAATTTTTCAGTTTTTGATTTGTTAAAAAAGTTTGAAATATCCAATAAATGTCGTTCCACTTCATGATTGTGTCCCACTTGTTGTTGATTCTTCACAAAAAAATACAGTTTTATATCTTTATGTTTGAAGCCTGAAATGTGGCAAAAGGTCGCAAAGTTCAAGGGGGCCGAATACTTTCGCAAGGCACTGTATTAATACAGTTGCTCAGAGAAAGATATCTTATTTAACAAGAAATACTTATTTTTAAAGCTAGGGGTCAAAATTATAGATTGTAGATTGTTTGTCTGTTTTTGAGGCACTGAGGCTGAACCACGTCTCGCCTTGCTGTTTTATATTGGTCATCTGAACATCTTCCGATGCCACAGTGTAAGGCAGACAGAAAGAAGGATGAGAGACATATTCCTTAATTAATTGTTTTTTCTGTTTTTTTCTGAAAATTGCATTGTTGGTTAAGGGCTTATAAGTAAGCATTTCACTGTAAGATCTACACTTGTTGTATTCGGCGCATGTGGCAAATAAAATTTGATTTGAGGCCTGACATTCTCCTGTAGAATTCTCTGATACAGAGCAGAATTCATGGTTCCTTCTATTAAGGAAAGTCGTCCAGGTCCTGAGGCAGCAAAGCATCCCCAAACCATCACACTACCACCACTACGCTTGAATGCTGGTATGAGGGTTTTACTGTAGTTTCAGTGTTTGGTTCTCGCCAGGCATAATGGGACCCATGACCCCTAATCCCAATTGAGATGTTGTGGCAAGACTTGAAACGAGCAGTTCATTCTTGAAAAGCCACACGTGTTGTTGAGGTAAAGCAGTTCTGCATGGAAGAGTGGGCCAAAATCCCTCCACAGCGTCGTGAGAGACTGATCAACAACTACAGGAAGCGTTTGGTTGCAGTCATTGCAGCTAAAGGTGGCACAACCAGTTATTGAGTGTAAGGGGGCAATTAGTTTTTCACACAGGGGAATTGGGTGTTGCATAACTTTGTTAATTCAATAAATGAAAAAAGTATCAATTTTGTTTATTTGGTAACTTAGGTTCATTTGATCAAATATTTGGTTTTGGTTGAAGATCTGATAACATTCAGTATCAAAAATATACAAAAATAGATACAATCAGAAAGGGGTGAAGTACTTTTTCACAGCACTCTATATGCACAGCGGTTTCATTTAAGCAACAGTGGGCAAACGGGGCTGCATTACCTAACTCTGCAACCTGACCCCTTGGACGGCATACCACAGCCTGTATGCCTCTGATACATCATGATACTGACTGTCCACAGAGTTCGCAGAACTGGGGCTGGTCATTGGGGAGTGAGGGGGTTGTTGGCTGGGCTCCACTGTTCCATTGGAGATAACAACATATATCACAGCTGGAGAAGAGAGTAGAGAGAGGAGGAGAGGGTGAAAGGTGGGTAAGGAAAGGAAAAGGGGGTTTATGGAAGAGAGGCAGAGAGAGAGAGAAGTGGGTTTGGGAAGATAGAGAGATTGGGGAAAAGATTGTGGGTAGATAGGAAGGGAACGAGAGAGTGAATTGGGTTAAAGGGTAGAAATGACATGGGGGGGGGGGGGGGTCTAGGGGCACGAGGGGAATCAGAGCTGGGGTGGCAGAGTGCCAGGAGGTAGGGTGGTGGGGTCCCTGCGGAGTCGGCTGCTTTAAAGAGCCCAGGCTGCTGACCGACAGAGAGCAGCGGTGTTAACCTCCCACTGGGCACAGACAGTTCAACATATATTTTGGATTTACAAAATAGATGTTCAACTAACATGAATTCAATGTGAAATCAACCAAAAATTGCACCGTGTCATTGGATTTAGGTTAAAAGTGGGTTGAAAAACAGATGAAATTCCCTTAGGTTGATGACTTTTGGCAAATTCAATCAGTGTTCACATCAAATTATTTTGTTAATAAATGTGGAAACGACATTGATTCAACCAGTTTTTGCCCAGTAGGCAGGACAACGTCATCTAGGTATTATTCCTCTCCTCTTTTCTCCTCTCCATTCTCTCTTCTTCTCTCCTCTCCTCCTCTCCATTCTCTCTTCTTCTCTCCTCTCCTCTCCTTTCTCTCTTCTCTTCTTCTCTCCTCTTTTCTTTTCTCCTCTCCATTCTCTCTTCTCTTCTTCTCTCCTCTCCTCTTTTCTCCTCTCCATTCTCTCTTCACTCCTCTCCTCCTCTCCATTCCCTCTTCTCTTCATCTCTCCTCTCCTCTCCATTCTCTCTTCTCTTCTTCTCTCCTCTCCATTCTCTCTTCTCTCCTCCTCTCCATTCTCTCTTCTCTTCTTCTCTCCTCTCCTCCTTTCCATTCTCTCTTCTCTTCTCTCCTCCTCTCCTTTCTCTGACAGCCTCTCAGTATTGATTAAACTGTGGGCTGGCTGGGCTGAGCTGTAAGTGCTGGGGGCCAGTGGGACTGGCTCTAAATATCAGCACTTTCTCTGTTGATGGATCAATGTTCAGCCCCAACCTTATACCCCAGACTTATACCCCCGTCCCAGCCTTGGCTAACCCAGCCCATCCCTAGCTATTTACCCCAAACTCATCCTCATACCCTAGCCCCACTCTGCTTCTCCTCCCATTGCACTGGGCTAATGGAGAAACACCAGAGATGTACTTCACCCCACCCAGTCTTTTGAAAAAAATATATATATTTAACTAGGTAAGTCAGTTAAGAACAAATTCTTATTTACAATGAAGGCCTACACCGGCCAAACCCAGACGACGCTGGGCCAATTGTGCGCCGCCCTATGGGACTCCCAATCACAGCCGGTTGTGATGCAGCCTGGATTCAAACCAGGGTGTCTGTAATGACGCCTCTAGCACTGAGATGTAGTGCCTTAGACCACTGCGCCACTCGGGAGCCCAAAATCATTAGTTCAGGGACTCATAGAGACCATCTCAAGGGCTGGAAAACAGCCAAAGAGGGGGCCAAAGTGGGCCAGTAATCAACTCCAGTACCACAGAGTCATCCACTGAATTTACATTTGATTCTATAACACCTTAGCTGCGTGAGCACATGCATTTGTGTGTATGATTTATTTATTTCCACAAGCCTAAATTACCTTTCAGATTGACACTGAACAAAAATATAATGCAACATGGGACAAGTGTTGGTCCCATGTTTCAGGGTGCTGAGGAGTATTTCTGCCCTTTTGTGGGGGGAAAACTCATTCTGATTGGTAGGGCCTGGCTCCCCAGTCGGTGGGCCTGGCTGCCAAGTGGGTGGGCCTGGCTGCCAAGTGGGTGGGCCTATGCCCTCCAAGGCCCACCCATAGCTGCACCACTGCCCAGTCATTTGAAATCCATAGTTTAGGGCCTCATTTATTTATTTCAATTGACTGATTTCCTTACATGAACTGTAACTCACTAAAGTCTTTGAAATTGTTGCATGTTGTGTTTATATTTTTGTTCAGTATAGCTGCTCTTGCTCCTTGCTGACTTTGCCTCAAGTTGTTCGCTGTGGAAAGGTAGGGTAATTGTGCTGAGGCAGTGAGGTAGCAGGCAGATGGAGGGTTACATTAAAACACTGTGGGTTGCAAGTACTGTACGAAAGGTGATAATAAAATGTCCTCTTGTCCACTGTTGTTCCGCGGAGAGAGAGAGGCTGGTGGAGAGAGAGAGCAAGAGAGAGAGAAGGCGCGGGTGGAGGTTGAGAGAAGAGAGGGAGAGAGAAGTGGCAGAAAGAGGGTGGTGAATTGCTGCAGTGTGAGGTCAAAATGACCTTGCTCCTCTCCAGAGTGAATAAGATCACATGATCCCAACATAGTCTCGACAAATAGAATATTACTAAGATGAGACAGAGATCAGGTTTCAGATTGAATCAATATCAAACTCAATATCAGCAAGACATTGTCGACCTCAGCAGTGTCCAGTGTGTTCCGCTGTTGGGTTTGTAATATAATGAGATATTGTAGCATGAAAACTCAGTGATAACTGCATCACAATAACTGTATCACAATCGAAATCAGACTTTATACTAATTTGTAGGTCAGTAAAGGTTATTTTGTTGTGTAGGTGGCGTGTTGTATTGTGCAGTAGTGGTGCGTTGGTAAATTCCCTGGGGAAGACAAGCCAGGAAAAAAGCCATATTGCAACCTGTTGTGATAACTGCATTGTTTGTGCAATTAACCTTTCTAGGACTGGCCAAATACAAATCAACAGAAATCTCATAAATCAAATTTCTCAAACATACAAGTATTAGGCACCATTTTAAAGATAAAATTCTCGTTAATCCAGCTACAGTGTCTGATTTCAAAAATGCTTTACAGCGAAAGCTCCAAAAACGATTATGTTAGGTCACCACCAACTCACAGAAAAACACAGGCATTTTTCCAGCCAAAGAGAGGAGTCACAAAAAGCACAAATAGAGATAAAATGAATCACTAACCTTTGATGATCTTCATCAGATGACACCCATAGGACTTCATGTTACACAATACATGTATCTTTTGTTCGGTAAAGTTCATATTTATATCCAAAAATCTAATTTTACATTGGCATGTTATGTTCAGTAGTTCCAAAACATGCAGTGATTTTGCAGAGAGCCACATTAATTTACAGAAATACTCATTATAAATGTTGATGAAAATACATGTGTTATACATGGAAATATACATAAACTTCTCCTTAATGCAACCGCTGTGTCAGATTTCAAAAAAACTTTACGGAAAAAGCATAATCTGAGTACGGCGCTCAGAGCCCAAAACAGCCAAAATATCCGCCATGTTGCGCAGTCAACATTAGTCATAAATAGCATTATAAATATTCACTTACCTTTGACGATCTTCATCGGAATGCACTCCCAGGAATCCCAGTTCAACAATAAATGTTTGATTTGTTCAATAATGTCCATCATTTATGTCCAAATAGCTTCTTTTGTTAGGGCAAATCCAAACGCTTGTTCAGGTCCAGTCGGACGAAAAGTTCAAAAAGTTATATTACAGGTCGAAGAAACTTGTCAAACTAAGTATAGAATCAATCTTTAGGATGTTTTTAAATGTTCAATAATGTTCCAACTGAAGAATTCCATTGTCTGTAGAAAAGCAGTGGGAATGAGAGATACCTCTCATGTGAACACGCGTGACTGAGAACGAGGCTGCTGCCAGACCCCTTAGTCAAACAGCTCTCATTCGCTCCCACTTCACAGTAGAAGCCTGAAACAACGTTCTAAAGACGGTTGACATCTAGTGGATGTCGTTAGGGGCCGAGTTCAAAAACTACAAACCTCAGATTTCCCACTTCCTGTTTGGATTTTTTCTGGTTTTTGCCTGCCATATGAGTTCTGATATACTCACAGACATCATTCAAACAGTTTTAGAAACTTCAGATTGTTTTCTATCCAATAATAATAATATGCATATATTAGCATCTGGGACTGAGTAGGAGGCAGTTCATTCAAAAGTGAAAATGCTGCCTCCTATCCCAAAGAAGTTAACCAGTTTGTTCATACGCCACTGTCATATACAGTACAATAAGGCAGAGACAACAAAAAGACAACAGTCACACAGTGGCGGAATAAATTCAACCACACATACATTTGTTTCATCACAAAACCGGAGAGCAACATCCGTCTGCTGAAGTTCACAATAGCAAGTATTCCATCTAACAAAGAGTGGTCAAGCAAGTTAATATTTCCGACAGTTTACTAAACAATTACTGATTTAGAACCACGGGGAGTTACAGCAAGTCAGCACAAAGACAACTGGTGCACTTCCTCTGCCATTCCAGAACCATTCCCTCTGGGCAAAAACTGTTTGAATGAACATTGTTTCCAAATCATTTAAATAACAAAACATCAATGTGATGACGTTGAATCCATGTGGAAAACTGATTGGATTTGCAAAAAGTCATCAACGTCAGGGAATTGCTTATTTTTATCACCCAACTTTTACATTTTACATTTGTGCCCAGTTGGTTTCAACTTAAACGTAATCAAATCAACTAGGCTATATATACTTATCCTAATACAGTGAAAACAAACTTAAACACACCAAAGACAATTTAGTCCTATCAACTAGACTGGCTGAACTCCAAAGCAATTGTCCTCTCTTTTATGTTGCCAAAATGGTCTATGACTGTCAAACAATAGTACACACTTTTAGTTTTAGCCAGCTAGACTAGGCTAGCTGGCTAAAACACTTGCCAGGCCCCTGACTTCCTTGATTTGGCATGAACCAGTTAAGTTAGCTGCGTCAGGACCACCCACAGTTGAGCTCAGCTGAACACTGATTGGATAATTATTTTATATATTTTTTTATGAATGAAGGTCAAATGCTGGAATCAATTAATGAAATGCTACGGTGGCAACATGTCATACTATTTTTGTCGAGACAGCATCATATACTTGGGCTACACATACTGAGATAGCGGGGCGCTGTTTCCCTCACTCGGATGATTTCTCCGGTGAGAATTGAAGGACAATTATGAAAAGACAGAGAGACGAAAAAGAAGTTGTTATATAATAAAAATGGTTTTAATGATCACATTTTTGGGGAAGCCTGGCTTCCCTTGGCATCCATGAATACACACCTGGTATTGTGTTGTGTGTAGTTGTGTAATTGTGTGTTGTTGTGTTGCAGCACTGGACGGTGTTTACGGAGGTGACAGAGGTCTTCATCCTGGTCCCGGCGCTGCTGGGGTTAAAGGGCAACCTGGAGATGACATTGGCCTCCAGACTATCAACAGCAGTGAGTGTGTTTTGTTCTGGTCTCTACATTTGGCAACCATTGTGTTGCTATACTGTTTGGATTAATCAGGCGCAGCAGAGTGTAACACTAGAAACCATAACATTATCATAATGTTCTTGTCAGAATAATCAGGCGCAGCAGAGTGTAACACTAGAAACCATAACATTATCATAATGTTCTTGTCAGATTAATCAGGCGCAGCAGAGTGTAACACTAGAAACCATAACATTATCATAATGTTCTTGTCAGATTAATCAGGCCCACTGGTTTTAACAATACAGTTGTGGCAAAAAGTTTTGAGAATGACACAAATATTAATTTCCACAAAGTTTTCAGTGTCTTTAGATATTTTTGTCAGATGTTACTATGGAATACTGAAGTATAATTACAAGCATTTCATAAGTGTCTAAGACTTTTATTGACAATTACATAAAGTTGATGCAAAGAGCCAATATTTGCAGTGTTGACCCTTCTTTTTCAAGACCTCTGCAATCCGCCCTGGCATGCTGCCAATTAACTTCTGGGCCACATCCTGACTGATGGCAGCCCATTCTTGCATAATCAATGCTTGGAGTTTGTCAGAATTTGTGGGTTTTTGTTTGTCTACCCGCCTCTTGAGGATTGACCACAAGTTCTCAATGGGATTAAGGTCTGGGGAGTTTCCTGGCCATGTTCCCTGAGCCACTTAGTTATCACTTTTGCCTTATGCAAGGTGCTCCATCATGCTCCATCATGCTGGAAAAGGCATTGTTCATCACCAAACTGTTCCTGGATGGTTGGGAGAAGTTGCTCTCGGAGGATGTGTTGGTACCATTCTTTTTAGTCATGGCTGTGTTCTTAGGCAAAATTGTGAGTGAGCCCACACTCCCTTGGCTGAGAAGCAACCCCACACATGAATGGTCTCAGGATGCTTTACTGTTGGCATGACACAGGACTGATGGTAGTGCTCACCTTGTCTTCTCCGGACAAGCTTTTTTCCGTATGCCCCAAACAATCGGAAAGGGGATTCATCAGAGAAACTGACTTTACCCCAGTCCTCAGCAGTCTAATCCCTGTACCATTTGCAGAATATCAGTCTGTCCCTGATGTTTTTCCTGGAGAGAAGTGGCTTCTTTGCTGCCCTTCTTGACACCAGGCCATCCTCCAAAAGTCTTTGCCTCACTGTGCGTGCAGATGCACTCACACCTTCCTGCTGCCATTCCTGAGCAAGCTCTGTACTGGTGGTGCCCCGGAAAAGTTTGTTATTTTAATCACTCACTTGGAACCTCTCAAGTGATTGTTCAACAGTCAAAAGTCATAGGTGATGATTGCTAAATGTTATTTATCTTGGGTTGTGACCTGACCTCTGGCCAACATTCCACTCCCCTGCTCTACTGATCCAACACAGCTATCTGATCCAGCGTCAACCTGCCCTAGGTGTATGGGAGTGTGTAATCAGTTTGGACACCTGTTGACCTGTCTCCTCTCCAGACGTAACAATGTCTGAAGGATTGTGTCAATGGGAAAATATTTTCAGAAGGGCTGAATATCTCACACATACACTTTATCAACAACAACACTTACCAACCTGACAACCAAGTGTTGTTTGCATTTTCTCGCTAGACTTTAGTCAGTTGAGTTTTGTACTGTATGTTTCTGGTTTCGTAAGACATTTGACAGGCTAACTAACCGTAACAGATCCCAGCTTTCCTGTTATTTCTCTGGTTTAAACTGATTTCTCTGATTTTGCTCAACGTTTAACGCCATGGGTCTGTTGTACCTGCCACCAGGCAAGTGTTTAAATCTCTATTAGGCTCTTAGATCATGAGCTAACACTCAGCTAACCACACCATTAGAACAACACAACACTATTGTCCATTGTAGGCAGCAGGCAGAGGGGTCATTGGGACACTGGTGTTGTTAACAGGAGGCGCTAGCTAGCCTAGCCTCCTATCCCTGGAGCTATGTGGTGCTAAATGCGAATTAGTCCACTGCTGCTCTTAAGTACACCAATCCACACATTCCTTCCATTGGCTTGTGGGAAAACAGGCTGACAAACACAGCAGAATGTGATAAGCTTTTCCAGTTCTTTCCTGTCCTGATTATTAAAGACATGCACGGGAATTTTGGCGACTAGTGAGTCATTTTTAAACCTCCCGCTTTGGACAGGATGTGTCTATGAGCAGAATTACTGTTTTATGTCAATTAGCAACACAATCCCTAGTTTGAAAGCAACTGTTTACTGGAAGCTGTACAGTGCCATTTTACACCACATGGGTCCTTAGCAATTGAAGTTCCAGTGAATGAGGTTCAGCCCATCTGCATTTGAGTGACAGCTAGCAAGATGCACAAACAGTTGAGTGAGAGAGAGAGAGCAATGATGTGGTGCACATATCTGCACATATACAGTATGACGTAGTACGCAATTCATTATAGGGTTTCTTAAGAAATCATGGCATGTGTTTATTGATATTACTGTGGTGGGTATACGTACCCCGTTCCAGGATGAGAAGCTTCTCCATTGCGTTTCCTGGCTGTTTCCTTGTCGAGGCTGTTTCTTTGCTGAGGCTTGATGACAAGGGAGCTTAGTGTGTATTGTGTGGCAGGTGACCTGAGTATGTAATGTGTATGGTATGATAGACTCCCCGTATATCCCCGAGTTATTATTTTTCTTTGAGGATCTTGGCTGGCCCCGGTCGGCCACGTTTCTTTCCATGGCATTACTAATTATCAGCAGATTAAGCCCACTGTAAGTTTCCTAATGCACTTATCAAATAAAAAAGAACCCCCAGGGGCTAAGGCAGAATGCCATACACATGACAACGCTTCTCCTTGAATTGCTTGTTATTTTGGTCTGCTGTAACTTGTCATCTTTGTTTAAAGAGTAGGAGAGGAAATGAGGCTAGTATAATTCTCTCTCTCTCTCTTTCTTTCTTTCTTTCTTTCTTTCTTTCTCTTTCTTTCTTTCTTTCTTTCTCTTTCTTTCTTTCTTTCTTTCTTTCTTTCTTTCTTTCTTTCTTTCTTTCTTTCTTTCTCTCTCTCTCTCTCTCTCTCTCTCTTTCTTTCTTTCTGTCTCTCTTTCTGCCCCTCTATCTCTCTCCCTCCCTTTTTTTCCTTCTTACAAACATTTGTTTTTGTAACTCTCTATGATCCTTGTTTGTGACCCTAATTGACTATAAGTATTGGAATAATCATATTTAGTGAATGACTGCAGGCATGCATAATCGCATTAGCTACCACACAGTGTTGAGAGCCAGCTTACTGCATCATGTCATCTGTCTTTTTTTACATAGCTGGGTAATCAATGCAAGGATTAGTGGAAGAGAGGAAGGAAGGAGAGATGGGTTTCAAAAACAGCTGCTGACTCAGTCTTCCTCTTATTAACTCTCTGCCACACACACACTCGGATACTCACAGGCACACACAAATAAAAATACTGCCATGCTGATACTGAGGCAGAGTTGCTGTAACTGAATCAGGATCACATGAGTGGCAGTAGTGTTTAGTACTAGCCCCATATGTGTGTTCACATTGGGAACAGAAGCTCAAGCTGAGACCTAGATGCCAATGTGGTCTGGCTCTGAGCCAACTTCTCCATTCAAACTCTCTCTCTCTCTCTCTCGCTCCCCTCTCTCTATCTCTTTCATCTCTCGCTCCCCTCTATCTCTCTCTCTCTCTCTCTCTCTACTCACTTTCACTCTCACTCTTGCTCTCTGCTCTCTCCTTCAAACATGTTCTTTTCTCTCCTTCCAAAGCATTCTCTCTGTTTTTGGCAGTCATATGGCTAGTCACTAGAGCTTGATGTAGTGTTGGGGGTGGGGGGGAGAAGATACTCAGCATTTCACCCTGTTTGAATACTTAGAAAAAGCATCCTTCCTTCTGCCTTTCAGAGGAGTAGCCTAATCACAGATCTAATATGATATTAATTAATTTGCATAGCTCATCCAGTTGTATGTATAGTTGTGTAACAAATCTGTAAAGAGCATCCACAGTAACGATCACTTTTACATCATGCCATCTTGTTTCCTACATAACTGGGTAATCAATGGAAGGATCCGTGAATGAGAGGAAGTAAAGAGAGATGGGTTTCAAACACAGCCACTGACTCAGTCTTCCTCTATCAGCTCTCTGCTACACACACACATACACACCTGTCCTGCTACAGCTCTAAGGGCCTTTTCCCCGACACATTAAGCCTAGTCTTGGACGGGGAAGTATTTTCATTTGAGATCCTCCATTGATAATGCTTCTTAGTCCAATCTTAGGAGCTAGGGTTAAGGTTAGGGTTAAGGTTAGGGTAAGAGTATGGGTTAGGTTTAGGGTTAGGGGTTAGGGAAAATAGGATTTTGAATGGGACTGAATTGTGTGTCCCCACAAGGTTAGCTGTACGTGTGTGTGTGTGTGTGTGTGTGTGTGTGTGTGTGTGTGTGTGTGTGTGTGTGTGTGTGTGTGTGTGTGTGTGTGTGTGTGTGTGTGTGTGTGTGTGTGTGTGTGTGTGTGTGTGTGGAGAGAGATGAGATAATTGGAGTCGGCCACAGGGTGAAGGGGTCAGAACTCCAGAGCTCCTTTGTCCAGAGAACTGACTCCTGATTGTTCTGACAGAAGCCAGGGCCAATGGCACAGCGCTCACACACACACATTGACACACACACATACTCAAACACACACGTGTTCATGTACACTTTCACACTCAGGCGAACACATTCTATGTTTTTGAAACATCATGATTCTGGTTACCTTTTCTGGATTCAAACCGTGGCCAGTCAGATGGTAGTGTGTTGTGGTCGTGGACTCATGGTCTCCTGTGTTATAGTTGTGTTATGGTTGTGTTGTGGTCATGGTCTCATGGTCTCCTGTGTTATAGTTGTGTTATGGTTGTGTTGTGGTCGTGGACTCATGGTCTCATGGTCTCCTGTGTTATAGTTGTGTTGTGGTCATGGTCTCATGGTCTCCTGTGTTATAGTTGTGTTATGGTTGTGTTGTGGTCATGGTCTCATGGTCTCCTGTGTTATAGTTGTGTTATGGTTGTGTTGTGGTCATGGTCTCATGGTCTCCTGTGTTATAGTTGTGTTATGGTTGTGTTGTTGTCATGGTCTCATGGTCTCCTGTGTTATAGTTGTGTTATGGTTGTGTTGTGGTCATGGTCTCATGTGTTATAGTTGTGTTATGGTTGTGTTGTGGTTATGGTCTCATGGTCTCCTGTGTTATAGTTGTGTTGTGGTCGTGGTCTTGGACTCATGGTCTCATGGTCTCCTGTGTTATAGTTGTGTTATGGTTGTGTTGCGGTCATGGTCTCATGGTCTCCTGTGTTATAGTTGTTTTATGGTTGTGTTGTGGTTGTGTTATGGTTGTGTTGTGGTCGGGGTCTCTTATGGTCTCCTGTGTTATAGTTGTGTTATGGTTGTGTTGTGGTCGGGGTCTCATGGTCTCCTGTGTTATAGTTGTTTTATGGTTGCGTTGTGGTTGTGTTATGGTTGTGTTGTGGTCGTGGTCGTGGACTCATGGTCTCATGATCTCCTGTGTTATAGTTGTGTTAAGGTTGTGTTGTGGTCATGGTCTCATGGTCTCCTGTGTTATAGTTGTGTTATGGTTGCGTTGTGGTTGTGTTATGGTTGTGTTGTGGTCGTGGTCGTGGACTCATGGTCTCATGATCTCCTGTGTTATAGTTGTGTTAAGGTTGTGTTGTGGTCATGGTCTCATGGTCTCCTGTGTTATAGTTGTGTTATGGTTGTGTTGTGGTTGTGTTATGGTTGTGTTGTGGTCGGGGTCTCATGGTCTCCTGTGTTATAGTTGTGTTATGGTTGTGTTGTGGTTGTGTTATGGTTGTGGTTGTGGACTCATGGTCTCCTGTTTTCTAGTTGTGTTATGGTTGTGTTATGGTTGTATTATAGTTGTGTTATAGTTGTGTTGTGGTTGTGTTATAGTTGTGTTCTGGTCGTGGTCTCTTATGGTCTTCTGTGTGTGTCTCTCTGTGCAGGCTAATGTTGGTCAGATGGACTCAGCAAAGGACATGTGGAAGATGATCGTTGGAAACCTCGCCCTCATCCAGGTACGAAACACTATGGAACATCCCACAACACCTAGATGGAACACTGGGGAACACAGAACAACATTCAACATTTTCCCAAACAAAACAGGTCACAGATATAAAACAAAATATGCCCAATCATTGTGTTACCATACATGAACAGTGTCAGATGTAAAAGTGCTGAATCTGTGGTTCATGGAACCCCTCAACCCCAGACTTTGGATCCCCAACAGTCACGTAACCTGCTAGATGGATCCCTGCGTGCTGGGTCAGCTCACCAGGGGGTTACAGGAAACTGACACACACACACACACACACACACACACACACTACAGTTTACAGTAACCCTTCCCTCCCTTTCTCTGCCTCCTAGGTCCAGGCCACAGTAGTAGGGTTCCTGGCATCCATCGCAGCAGTGATCTTTGGCTGGATCCCAGAGGGGAACTTTAGACTGGGACATGCTATCTTGCTGTGTGCCTCCAGTGTGGCTACCGCATTCATCGCCTCTCTGATACTAGGTACCACTAGGAGGATAGGAGACAATAATCTTTAATACTGATTGACGTTTTTCAGACTGTAATTATTCATAGGCACATGGTAACCCTAGATACGATTTGACAGCGGAAAATTGATAATATCAACTCAGCAAAAAAAGAAACGTCCTCACACTGTCAACTGCATTTAATTTCAGCAATTTTTACGAATTATCTTTGAAAGACAGGGTCCTGAAAAAGAGACATTTCTTTTTTTGCTGAGTTTATGTTACAAATTCCATAAAACTGATTATGATTGGTGGGTTTAACATTAAGCCCCTCTTTCTGTCTGCAGAGATCATTATGATTGGTGGGTTTAACATTAAGCCCCTCTTTCTGTCTGCAGGGATCATTATGATTGGTGGGTTTAACATTACGCCCCTCTTTCTGTCTGCAGGGATCATTATGATTGGTGGGTTTAACATTACGAACCCTCTTTCTGTCTGCAGGGATCATTATGATCGGTGTGATCATTGCAGCCAGGAAGGTGGGCATCAACCCTGACAACGTGGCCACGCCCATCGCTGCAAGTCTGGGAGACCTGATCACCCTCTCTCTGCTGGCTGGCATCAGCACAGGATTGTACAAGGAGCTAGGTACGACACACACACACACACATACACACACGAAAGATACAGCAACACACACACACACACTTGTGATACAGATACAAACACAGACACACAAACACACACTTGTGATCTCAGAATTAAATAGAACATGTATATATAGTGCATAGTATCGCTATGCTTGAGATACAGATACACACACACTCAAACACACTCATCACAAACACCCACTTTACGTTACACCAGGGGTGGGCAACTCCAGTCGTCGAGGGCCTGATTGGTGTAACAGTTTTGCCCCAGCTAACACACCTGACTCCAATAATCACCTAATCATGATCTTCAGTTTAGAATGCAGTTTGATTAATCGGCTGTGTTTGCTAGGGATGGAGAAAAAGTGTGACACCAATCCGGCCCTCAAGGACTGGAGTTCCCCACCCCGACTTTACACCTATCTGTCTCACCCCAGGGTGTGAGTGTGGCAGTAAAAGTCCCATTAGAAACACTTTAACTCACCCCTTAATAACTGCTAGACTCTTAAAGTAAGGATCTTATTTTAACATAGGCCTACTTGAGGTTTGGCTCCACCACTAACCTCACAGTGGTAGGGGATGTATGTATGTCTGACTGTGTGATCCCATAGCTACAGTGAGGGAAAAAAGTATTTGATCTTTTGATCTGCTGATTTTGTACGTTTGCCCACTGACAAAGAAATGATCAGTCTATCATTTTAATGGTAGGTTTATTTGAACAGTGAGAGACAGAATAACAACAACAAAAATCCAGAAAAACACATGTCAAAAAATGTTATAAATGGATTTGCATTTTAATGAGGGAAATAAGTATTTGACCCCCTCTCAATCAGAAAGATTTCTGGCTCCCAGGTGTCTTTTATACAGGTAACGAGCTGAGATTAGGAGCACACACTTAAAGGGAGTGCTCCTAATCTCAGTTTGTTACCTGTATAAAACACACCTGTCCACAGAAGCAATCAGTCAATCAGATTCCAAACTCTCCACCATGGCCAAGACCAAAGAGTTCTCCAAGGATGTCAGGGACAAGATTGTAGACCTACACAAGGCTGGAATGGGCTACAAGACCATCGCCAAGCAGCTTGGTGAGAAGGTGACAACAGTTGGTGCGAGTTTTCGCAAATGGAAGAAACACAAAAGAACTGTCAATCTCCCTCGGCCTGGGGCTCCATGCAAGATCTCACCTCGTGGAGTTGCAATGATCATGAGAACAGTAAGGAATCAGCCCAGAACTACACGGGAGGATCTTGTCAATGATCTCAAGGCAGCTGGGACCATAGTCACCAAGAAAACAATTGGTAACACACTACGCCGTGAAGGACTGAAATCCTGCAGCGCCCGCAAGGTCCCCCTGCTCAAGAAAGCACATATACATGACCGTCTGAAGTTTGCCAATGAACATCTGAATGATTCAGAGGACAACTGGGTGAAAGTGTTGTGGTCAGATGAGACCAAAATTGAGCTCTTTGGCATCAACTCAACTCGCCGTGTTTGGAGGAGGAGGAATGCTGCCTATGACCCCAAGAACACCACCCCCACCGTCAAACATGGAGGTGGAAACATTATGCTTTGGGGGTGTTTTTCTGCTAAGTGGACAGGACAACTTCACTGCATCAAAGGGACGATGGACGGGCCATGTACCGTCAAATCTTGGGTGAGAACCTCCTTCCCTCAGCCAGGGCATTGGAAATGGGTCGTGGATGGATATTCCAGCAAGACAATGACCCAAAACACACGGCCAAGGGAACAAAGGAGTGGCTCAAGAAGAAGCACATTAAGGTCCTGGAGTGGCCTAGCCAGTCTCCCGACCTTAATCCTGTAGAAAATCTGTGGAGGGAGCTGAAGGTTCGAGTTGTCAAACGTCAGCCTCGAAACCTTAATGACTTGGATAAGATCTGCAAAATCCCTCCTGAGATGTGTGCAAACCTGGTGGCCAAATATAAGAAACGTCTGACCTCTGTGATTGCCAACTAGGGTTTTGCCACCAAGTCATGTTTTGCAGAGGGGTCAAATACTTATTTCCCTCATTAAAATGCAAATCTATTTATAACATTTTTTGACATGCGTTTTTCTGGATTTTTTGTTGTTATTCTGTCTCTCACTGTTCAAATAAAACCTACCATTTAAATTATAGACGGGTCATTTCTTTGTCAGTGGGCAAACGTACAAAATCAGCAGGGGATCAAATACTTTTTTCCCTCACTGTATGCCGTCTAGTGTTAGCTCATCACCACACTCTGCGGCATGTGATTCAGAAAAAGGTGTTTTTTATTGCCCCCACGAGCACACATAAATACATGGAAACACTCACGATTTCCCATTCACACCCAGTCTGAGTTTCTATATTGAGCTGATGAAGTGTGTGTTATATAGCATAGCGATGATGTTAACCCCTGTGTGTGTGTGCGTGTTCTCTTATAGAGTTTAACGACTATGCCAACCCGTTGGTGTGTGCTGTGTTTGTGGCAATGACCCCTCTGTGGGTGCTGATCGCTCGGAGGATCCCGTCCACCAGAGAGGTGCTCTACTCAGGCTGGGAACCTGTCATCATTGCCATGGCAATCAGCAGGTACAAGACCTATGTTGAGCCACTCTCTCACCTGTGTCTCTTGTGTCTCGCCCCTTCTCTCCTCTCTCTGTGCCTAACTTTCCTCTCATCTGTGTATCTGTTCTCTAACCTGTCTCACCCACCTCACATCTGTGTCTCTGTTCTCTAACCTGTCTCACCCACCTCTCATCTGTGTCACTGTTCTCTAACCTGTCTCATCCACCTCTCATCTGTGTATCTGTTCTCTAACCTGTCTCACCCACCTCACATCTGTGTCTCTGTTCTCTAACCTGTCTCACCTACCTCTCATCTGTGTATCTGTTCTCTAACCTGTCTCACCTACCTCTCATCTGTGTCTCTGTTCTCTAACCTGTCTCACCCACCTCACATCTGTGTCTCTGTTCTCTAACCTGTCTCACCTACCTCTCATCTGTGTCTCTGTTCTCTAACCTGTCTCACCCACCTCACATCTGTGTCTCTGTTCTCTAACCGGTCTCACCTACCTCTCATCTGTGTCTCTGTTCTCTAACCTGTCTCATCCACCTCACATCTGTGTCTGTTCTCAAACTTGTCTCACCTACCTCTCATCTGTTTCTCTGTTCTCTAACCTGTCTCACCTACCTCATCTGTGTCTGTTCTCCAACTTGTCTCACCTACCTCTCATCTGTGTCTCTGTTCTCTAACCTGTCTCACCTCTCATCTGTGTCTCTGTTCTCTAACCTGTCTCACCCACCTCTTATCTATGTCACTGTTCTCTAACCTGTCTCTCCTACCTCTCATCTCTTCTGTCTCACCCGTGTCTGCTCTGTGTCTCTGCTCTGTTCTCTAACCTGTCTCACCCACCTCTTATCTATGTCACTGTTCTCTAACCTGTCTCTCCTACCTCTCATCTCTTCTGTCTCACCCGTGTCTGTCCTGTGTCTCACCTCCCCTCCTCTGTGCTCTCCTTAGTGTTGGGGGTCTGATCCTAGATAAGACTGTGTCCAACCCCAACTTTGCTGGTATGGCTGTCTTCACTCCTGTTATCAACGGTGAGACTCCTGGCATTGAAATACCCAGCACATAACCACTCATACACAACCACTGATACGAGACCCCTCATAGACTATGCCTGTCTGTCTCATGCGTGTACTGTGATGTGCTCTGCCAGGTGTGGGAGGTAACCTGGTTGCAGTGCAGGCCAGTAGAATCTCCACCTATCTGCACATGAACGGTATCCCAATGGGAGAGCCTGACCCGAACCCCAGAAAATGCCCCACTCCCTGCACCTCCTTCTTTGGCTCACGTGAGTATTGATTGGTTTTATGTTAAGGGTAAATGTTTACTGATGCAATATTGCAATCAAAATGTTGGTTTGTTGAGTGTTATTATGTAAACACGTCTTTCTTGCCCCTCTCTCTCAGATGTGAACTCTCGTTCGGCGCGGGTGCTCTTCCTCCTGGTCGCTCCAGGTCACCTGGTCTTCCTCTACACTATCAACTCCATGCAGGGAGGACACACCACTCTAACGTCCACATTCATTGCCTTTTATATGGCAGCTGCTCTACTGCAGGTACACGCACACGCACGCACCACTCACTCACACGCACCCCCCCCCCCCCCCCCCTCCCCTCCTCACAACTCTCCCTCTCTGTCTCTAGGTGTTGATCCTGTTGTACCTGGCTGACTGGATGGTCCACTGGATGTGGAGTAGGGGGATGAACCCTGATAACTTCTCTATTCCTTACCTGACGGCCCTGGGAGATCTGTTGGGGACCGGCTTCCTGGCCCTCTGCTTCCATGTCCTCTGGCTCATTGGAGACAGAGACACCGACGTGGGAGACTGAACATACACACACCTGGACAGCATACATACACGGCATCAACGCCAGAACACCGGAAACAACCTGAACAACGGAACTGTACAGTATCTCCCTTTAAACATCTGAACCACAGAACAGCTGAATGACTTTCAGACCCAGACCTAACCCCTGACCCTTTGACCCCAACCTCCTCCCCCCTCCCCTCACTGGGTCTCAGACTACTCAACTCTTTCTTTATTTGACTAAATAAGAGAGTTCTACTACTATTGTTTTTTATTATTATTACTACAATGATTATGATTATTATTGGTAATAGTGAATTTGATATGAATCTATATCTGTTTTATCTTTGGGCAGATTAATCCTCATTATTTTCAATGGGGACATTCTCCCTTGGGCCAGTCACGTTGGCCACATTTGTAAAGATGAGATATATTTTAAAGACTTGGGAAGACAGACAGCAAAAAAACTCACACAAGCCTAGAATGCTTTATCACCAAGTGCTATATATATATATATAAAGAGATGAATTAATGATGAGATAAGGGGCCGATTCCGATCCGAGTTACGCGCCTGTAAATGCAAGTGAATTCCCTTTTTATGCACTTTTCTCTGTACGCGTATTCTGACCTTGAATTTAAGCATGAGAATAGCATGATATTCACCCGCTATTCATTCAGGGTGGAGATCTAAGAAATTAAGGTGTGGTGGAGGTGGAGGACACTGTATTCTGACCTTGACTTAATTCCACCACCTTTACGCGCAAGGAAACCAGGAGTAAGATTGAGCGAACCTGCCGGTTCCAAGTGGAAAAAGCGTCTACTTTCTTTTTCCCAATAGAAATAACAGCTTTCTCCAATAACTATACATTGTAAATTGATAAGAGTGGTTGATAAGAGCTAGATAAATGAGTAATCCATTTGGAGAAGGGGATTGTAAATACACACAGCAATTGTTTTAGATGATTCTTCCTTATGATCCGTGGAGACGAATATGAAACCAAACTGAAAATCATATCAACATGACATGTATTGTGGCCCCTTTTAGGCTATAAATAGATGTGCTGTTATTCCACAGTTGTATTGTGTGCCTGTAATGGTCTGGGTGTAGCTGGTGCAGAGTCAGGCGCAGGACAGCAGAGATGAGTAACACAAGTAACTTTACTCAAATATTCGTAATACTGAGCCCACAATAACGTACTGAACATACATAAAACAATCACGCACAAAAAACATGGGGAAAACAGAGGGTTAAATAATGAACATGTAATTGGGGAATTGAAACCAGGTGTGTAAAACAAAGACAAAACAAATGGAAAATGAAAGGTGGATCGGCGATGGCTAGAAGGCCGGTGACGTAGACCGCTGAACGTCGCCCGAATAAGGAGAGGGACCGACTTCGGCGGAAGTCGTGACAGTGCCCTCATAATTTGCGTAGATGAAATTTGGAGACCCAAGCTTTAGGCTTCTGTAGGGCTGAACCTGCCCAGTTGATATAAGCGCTTTAAAATGTTTTAATTATATGCCCTGGCTTTTCTCCATTTTATTTTACAATTTGTATCATGTTAAATATTAGCCACTATCGGGAGCCACCATCAGTAATACACACATACATTTATAACTGTCACTTTAGTGTTAGTTCTTCAATTTGTACCTTACCCTTTGCATCATTCCAATCCGTTTACCTTTCCTTCCTTCCTCTGTCACATCCGTGAAGTTGTTCCTGAAGGTCGCTAGCATTACTGGATCATATTAGGTTAATGCTGTCCAATAATTAGGGACATGTAGCCTATTTGAATCATTATGGAACTCGGACCACACGTAGCAGTTTGACCATTGTCATACAGTTCCAATATTTGTTATTAAATTATTTATTTATTTTTATGTTACCCCTTTTTCTCCCCAACTTTGTGATATCCAATTGATAGTTACAGTCTTGTCCCATTGCTGCAACTCCGGTACGGACTCGGGAGAGGCGAAGGTTGAGAGCTGTGCGTCCCCCGAAACACAAGCCAACCCTTGACACAATGCCCGCTTAACCCAAAATCCAGCCGCACCAATGTGTCATAGGAAACACCGTACACCTGGCGACTGTGTCAGCGTGCATTGCGCCCTGCCCGCCACAGGAGTCGCTAGAGTGCGATAGGACAAGAACATCCCTGCCGGCCAAACCCTCCCCTAGCCCGGACGATGCTGGGCCAATTGTCCCGGTCACGGCCGGCTGCGACAGAGCCTAGACTCGACCCAGGATCTCTAGTGGCACATCTAGAATCACAATGCACTGCCTTAGACCACTACGCCACTCGGGAGGCCACCTTCCAATATTTAATGGATTGTACTTGATTCAGGATAAATTAAACTACTGTATTTTTGATTCATCAATATGTTTAGTGTGTAAAGGCTCTCCAAACCATTTTTTTCCTTATGATTCATACATACTTTCCTAACCCTAAAATGTGCCCAAATAATCTACACAATCACAGTATTTCTAAATCTATCAGTTGGTGCTGAAAAGGAGACGAATATGCATATACACTTCCGGTCAAACGTTTTAGAAGACCTACTCATTCAATGTTTTTTCTTTATTTTTACTATTTTATACTTTGTAGAATAATAGTGAAGTCATCACAACTAGGAAATAACACATATGGAATCATGTAGTTACCAAAAAAGTGTTAAACAAAACATATTTGAGATTTGAGGTTCTTCAGATAGTCACCCTTTGCCTTGATGACAGCTTTGCACACTCTTGGCATTCTCTCAACCAGCTTCATGAGGTAGTCACCTGGAATACATCTCAATTAACAGGTGTACCTTCTTCAAAGTTAATTTGTGGAATTGATTTCCTTCTTAATGCGTTTTAGCCAATCAATTGTGTTGTGACAAGGTAGGGGTGGTATACAGAAGATAGCCCTATTTGGTAAAAGACTAAGTCCATATTATGGCAAGAACAACTCAAATAAGCAAAGAGAAACAACATTCCATCATTACTTTAAGACATGAATTTCAGTCAACAAGGAAAATGTAAGAACTTTAAACATTTCTTTAAATGCAGTCTCAAAAACCATCAAGAGCTATGATGAAACTGGCTCTCATGAGGACCACCACAGGAATGGAAGACCCAAAGTTACCTCTGTTGCAGAAGATAAGTTCATTATAGTTACCAGCCTCAGAAATTGCAGCCCAAATAAATGCTTCACAGAGCTCAAGTAACAGACACATCTCAACATCAACTGTTCAGGGGAGTCTGTGTGAATCAGGCCTTCATGGTTGAATTGCTGCAAAGAAACCACTACTTAAGGACACCAATAATAAGAAGAGACTTGCTTGGGCCAAGAAACACGAGCAATGGACATTAGACCAATGGAAATCTATCCTTTGGTCTGATGCGTCCAAATTTGAGATTTTTGGTTACAACCGCCGTGTCTTTGTGAGACGTGGTGTGGGTGAACGGATGATCTCCGCATATGTGGTTCCCACCGTAAAGCTTGGAGGAGGAGGTGTTATGGTGTGGGGGTGCTTTACTGTTGACACTTTCTGTGATTTATTTAGAATTCAAGGCACACTTAACCAGCATGGCCACCACAGCATTCTGCAGCGAAACACCATCCCATCTGGTTTGGGCTTAGTGGGACTATCATTTGTTTTTCAACAGGAAAACGACCCAACACACACCTCCATGCTGTGTAATAGCTATTTGACCAAAAAGAAGAATGATGGAGTGCTGAATCAGATGACCTGGTCTCCACAATCCACCGACCTCAACTAAATTGAGATGGTTTTGGATGAGTCGGACCACGTGAAATAAAGCATCCAACAAGTGCTCAGCATATGTGAGAACTCCTTCAAGACTGTTGGAAAATAATTCTAGGGGAAGCTGGTTGAGAGAATGCCAAGAGTGTGCAAAGCTGTCATCAAGGCAAAGGGTGGCTTTTTGAAGAATCTCCAGTATAAAATATATTTTGATTTGTGTAACACTTTTTTGGTTACTACATGATTCCATATGTGTTATTTCTTAGTTTTAATGTCTTCACTATTCTACAGTGTAGAAAATAGTAAAAATAAAGAAAAACCCTTGGATGAGTAAGTGTTCCAAAACCTTTGACAGGTAGTGTATTTAGATGGCTTTCTTTCATTGATCCCTTTATTCTGAACCAATGTATTCTAATGAGTTGGTTGACAAAATTCAAATTTCAAATACCCCGTATTTAAGGGATGTCTTAAGACAAATGTACTGAAAACCGTATTGATTGAAAACAGCACAAGAAAATCTGTTGGCCAACTAGCGGTGGGGTTTTTAGCAGTTTAATTAAATATATTCAGCATGCTCAAGGGAACCACGTCTGCAAAGCCCGTTTCGTACCTGCATAAGGTAAGTCTGAATACCAACTACTGAGCAGTGCGTATCAAAGGCATTCATTTCCTAAGTCGGAATCGGTCCCTATGTGAACAATGTTTGATGAAGGGGAGTGCACAGGGCCTTAAATGACCATCCCAATTTGCCTTGCCTTTAGAGTAGTGATTCAGTGGGGTATGCTGCACAGGGACCCGGATCAGAATGTATAGACCTGAATCCACTTAGGTAACAACCTTCCATCCCAGTCAGTAGACTGAACACTAACCTGAACAGAAACAGGAAGTGTTAACATCTCTGGGTAGAAGTTGCTTTTTAAGCACAGATCTTGGATCAGCTTACCCTTCCCAAATCCTAACCTGAACCATTGGGGAGAGATGAAAACATACCTAACCATATATCAGCAGTGAGAGGCAACTTCAAACTATTCTGTGGACAGAGGTCACTAACGTGGTGCCAGGTCGTAAGGTCAGGTGCCAGGAACCTCTATACACAATCATGTTTCACACTCAGTTGGAGGGTTGTTTCTTGAATTAAAGTCAGCCCAGTTCTTGCCAATCCTGTCCTTAGCGGTCCCTGGGGCGGCAGCGCCCCACAACTAAGTGTCAACACTTCCTTGTTCTCCCCTAAATCCCCCCAAAGGGCTATGATAGTGAAATGTCTTAAATTAGATTGTTGTTTCTTTGTTTACTTTTTTTGCACACAAACACTTAGCCCAAATTTCTGTCTCTATGTTTGTCCGGCCTGCCGAAGTTTCTGGCAGGATGACGGTTATGCACAAACATAGCTGCAGGAAGTAGGGGTGCTGAGGGTGCTGCAGCACCCCCTGATAAATCTGAGAAAACTAAAATAATATTTATAAAAATGTTAATGTGTCTTCGTTGCCTCCTCCCCCTGTCAACAAGCACCCCCAGCCCAAAACATCTTCCTGCGGCCATGCACACATAGGTTTCACCGAGGTTAGAGTGGCCTTACTGGGAGGCCAGAGAGAGACCAGAGAGGGTAGAGACAGCTCTTATTGAGAAAGAGGCCTGTCTAGGTGAAATCTGCTCTCCTAATTGTATGACATGTTTTCCAGCGCAAGAAATTAGGAGAATCTGTAAAAAAAGATGGCTTTACTTGTTTGGTGTGTTCTGATTGGAAGACTTAACTGGGCTTCAGTGGTGAGTGAGGAAAGACAGGATGTCAACTGATGTGAGATGAACGTTATCAAAAATTGAAGTTTGTTGAAGGATGATTTGTCAAGCCAATATTCCCACCATTATGGATATCATGTAACAAAATGTCATGTCTCTCTCTCTCGATCTCTCTGTTAGGGATATCATGTCACAAAATGTCATGTCTCTCTCTCTCTCGATCTCTCTGTTAGGGATATCATGTAACAAAATGTCATGTCTCTCTCTCTCTCTCTCTCTCTCTCTCTGTTAGGGATATCGTGTAACAAAATGTCATGTCTCTCTCTCTCGGTTAGGGATATCGTGTAACAAAATCTCATGTCTCTCTCCCTTTCTCTTTATCATGGGATAACACACAACGTCACACACAATGTGCAGCTGACCTACAATATCTGACAGATAGACGCCATGCTTCAAAATGGTCTCTTATCCAACCCTCATCTACCTACTGTCAGTATAGACACTAATTCTCTACGCAGCAGAGCCCAGCTTGATGGTGAAATGCATGTGTTATCATCTGATGTTTATCAGGTGCTTGTTAGATTTCTATGATTTTAAGGGGCCAGCAGAATGCATGTGCAGGGCACATAATATGAATATGCAAAACTTGTGTGTCATGAATTAAGTTTCCTTCTCTTTAAAATTATAATTTTTTCCTGCTTAGTTTTGTGACCCATTTTACAAAGTAGAAGTTGAGTCTGTTAGATTTTTATTTATTTTTCCTAATCCTTCTGTCATCTTGTGTGTTGGTCATAGAGAATGATTATGTCATGTCTATAATTGAGGCAGCCCCAGTGGATTATAGTGTCACTGTGTGGAAAGTACTGTAGTATACACATAGACACCAGATGGAGAGATTGTCATACGTGTGAATATGTCATGTTGCTGATCGCCTCTGTGCTGATCGCCTCTCTGTTCACCATTCCCTTCATCTAGATTCTAGAACCTGTATCCAAGATTCTGATCTAGGACCTGTGTTTTCTAGATTCTAGAACTTGTATCTTCTTTTTTCTAGAACCTGGGTATTCTAGAACCTTTATCTTTGGTTGTAGAATCTATACCTTCTGAATACTAGAAAATGTATCCAAGATTCTATTCTAGAACCTTTCCTCTGGATTCTAAAACCTGTATCCTTGATTATATAATCTATACCCTCTGGATTCTAGAAGCTGTATCCAAGATTATATTCTAGAAAGTCCTCTGGATTCTTGAAGCAGAAGCCTGGATGTTAGTGAACCTGTGCCAGCATTCTGCCCCAGCACGGGTCAGAGGTTGTGAATACTTCTTCAGGGGAAGGAATGCTTTGTCTATTTATTTTTAGATGCACACAAAGCAAATTGTACATACTATATTTATTCTATAAATAAGGTGTTTATTTTTAATTTCCTTTTGTCTCAGTTCGCCGTTTTTGTAATTGTTTATCACATTTTCTTTTCTTTTTTTGTTAATTCTTTTTTCTTGCCTCGGGCCAGTAGAGCTTCAGCGCTAACCGCGGTAGATTAGCGGCTAAGTTAACGAACAGAACAGCGTGGTGCCTAATATCTCATGAACCTCACTGAGGGCAGGGGCCCAAACATAGGTGGCCTTAACCAATCAAGAGCCAAGCTCAAGACATAGTAACAAATCAGGAGCCAGGCTCACCACAGAGTAGCATCTCTTTAATTAGCTTTGAGTAATAACTGATGTATGTTGATTTGATGTTGTTGATTTGATGAGTGAATGAGCAGTCTAAGAGAGAGGCTGCATGGCTGTAAAGGCTGCAGTGTTTGGGAATCACTGGGGCCAGAATCTTCTATTTAGAACATAAATGAATAGATGGATATTGTAAATAGAAGGTGCTGACTAGGGCAACTCTGGGTTGGGTTAGGAACAGACTCAGTGGTGGGACGACACCGAAGTTTAGAAAGTATAACGGACTGATCAACCTTCCCCATAACCCATACCCATGTGGGCAACTCTGGGTTGGGTTAGGAACAGACTCAGTGGTGGGACGACACCGAGGTTTAGAAAGTATAACGGACTGATCAACCTTCCCCATAACCCATACCCATGTGGGCAACTCTGGGTTGGGTTAGGAACAGACTCAGTGGTGGGACGACACCGAGGTTTAGAAAGTATAACGGACTGATCAACCTTCCCCATAACCCATACCCATGTGGGCAACTCTGGGTTGGGTTAGGAACAGACTCAGTGGTGGGACGACACCGAGGTTTAGAAAGTATAACGGACTGATCAACCTTCCCCATAACCCATACCCATGTGATACACTACACTGTATCTTCAGAAAGGCATAACACACACACACACACACACACCATACATACTGTACATGCATACAGATATACACACACAAACACACACATACCTCCACTCTCTCTCTCTCTGTAACCCCATGACTGTAGTGGGGTTCTCTCTCTGCAGTACTTTCTAAATGGCTGGAATTAAAGGACTATATCATTTCGTACCACTCTTCAGTAATCCTATGGTCTTCTGTGAATCCCTCTGTCTTTGTGTGTGTGTGTTATGCCTTTCTGAAGATGCAATGTTATGTATGACATGGGTTATTGAGTGTCCTTGTGATAGAGGGGAGTAGCTCGCTCTCTGACACACACACACAGATGTTTGGTGCTGTCATCTAGTTCACAACCAAACACACACACTGGGTCCTGGTTCTCTTATCAGAGATACAACTGTCTCAGTGCAATGTATCAGCTCAACACTGAATCTTGGAAGACAACTGTTTTTTTTTAGAAATTTAACCTCAGTAGATATGGATTTGAAAAGTGAAAGAAATGACCTAGCCTAGAGCACCATACACATTTTATGATGTTTATTTAGGAATGTAATTCTACAATAATTACAATAATATATTACATTTAGTTCCCTCATGTGAAAATTTGTCGTCTCCATGAGATAAATAATGAATAAAGAGTATAAACTCATTACTGCACCTGATGTTGAGTAAGCAGTGTCTAATGTCAATCAGAATAATACAATACACACACTAGCGGTGTGCTCCTCTACAAAGCTATGAACTAGACTGGCAAAACATGTTGAGTCTGACCAAGAACACAGAAAAACCAAAACAACATTTGCATAGCTAATCCTTCTTGTCCAATATAAGTATAAGTATATAAATGTGTCTGTATGATAAGTGCCATGTTGGTAACAAACACAACAGAATAGAGTAATGGCTAAAGCTTCTGTGTAATACAGATTAAAAACCAGGTAGTTTGGGTCCTGGATGCTGAGTGGCTGAAACAGCATTTGAGCCATGTGTTTACTGTATCAGACACCACGGGTATGAATCAAAATACTTGTTTACTGTTCTATTTATGTTGGTAACCAGTTTATAATAGCAATAAGGTGCCTCAGGGGTTTGTGGTATATGACCGATATACCACAAACGCTCTGCTTTATTTACATGTTTGGTATGTTTTATATAAAAAGCCTAAGGGCTGTTCTTTTTTTTTACCCCCTTTTTTCTCCCCAATTTCGTGGTGTCCAATTGTTAGTCGTTACTGTCTTGTCTCATTGCTACAACTCCCGTACTGGCTCGGGAGAGGCGTAGGTCGAGAGCCATGCATCCTCCGAAACACAACCTAGCCGCACTGCTTCTTAACACAGCGTGCATCCAACCCGGAAGCCAGCCGCACCAATGTTCCTGAGGAAACACCGTACACCTAGCGACCTGGTCAGCGTGCACTGCGCCCGGCCCGCCACAGGGGTCGCTAGTGCGCGATGAGACAAGCCCTGCCGGCCAAGCCCTCCCTAACCCGGACGACGCTAGGCCGATTGTGCGCTGTCCCATGGGCCTCCCGGTCACGGCCAGCTGCGACAGAGCCTGGGCTCGAACCGAGAGTCTCTGGTGGCACAGCTAGCACTGCAATGTTATGTATGACATGGGTTATTGAGTGTCCTTGTGATAGAGGGGAGTAGCTCGCTCTCTGACACACACACACGGATGTGCCACCCGGGAGGCCCTAAGGGCTGTTCTTAAGCACCAGTTTACAGTTGAAGCTGTTTCCCTTTTAGCTATAGCTGTAAAAAGTGTTAGTGGCCTCAGACTATTTAGCTAGCTCGAATCAGCTAATCTGCCATGATGGATATCAGAAATTGGCTTTGCCAAAGTACCCAAACAAAGGAGAAGGAGAGCAATGAGCAGCAGCAGCAAACCACTGAGGCCACTGCAAAGCCCAACAGTGATAATTCTGCCAAGCTCCAGCTAGTTCTGTGTGCAGAGCCTACCCATCCTTTTACAAACACCGCCATAATGGCTCACAGTAGCCTCCACCTCTGACTGTTCCTGATTATCTTGGAACAGAGGAGCCAGCCCAGGTTAGCCTAGAATCATACCCTAGCCGCAGGTTCTGTCCAAAAACACTCATTTAATAGAAACTGCTTCATAGGAAGAAAGTGGCAGTAATACTCAGATACTGCATATGCTGCATTTCGTTTCACATGTGGTAAGTTCTGTGTTGGGTCCAATGATAATGCAGACAAGGCCTTCACCCAAGATGGGTATTCTAACTGGAAGAATTCTATTGATAGTACCAAAGGATTTGCTAGGCACCATCAAGCAAGGACCGTTTGAAATGCACTGCGGAAAGAAAAACCTAGTTTGAAGTGCTTGGGAATATTGGTGTCAACACTTGTTAATGATGGGCAGCTGGAAAGAAATCACATGTATTTGTCGGCAATTGTGGACATCATTGAGTTCCTTATTTCAAACCAGCAACCACTGAGGGGGACATTGGACGCGTTAGTGTCAAGAGGGCAGTAGACGTTTTCTGTCTATGATGTTATATACTCTGAAAGACAAGGAACTTGCCACGGTGTTTAGCCCCATGCCCCACAATGCCTCATACATGTCACATGATATTCAAATGACATCACTCATGAGAGATATTGTCACTGAGGAAATAGTTAAAGAAATCAGAGAATCTTGGTACACACTGATGGTAGACGGGATCCTACTGGATGTGAAAATATAGCCATTGTCACTCATTACCTGGTTTAAAACAATAACATGTGAGAGAGGCTGCCAATATGTGAGAGATGTTGCTTCAATATATCCACATCATTTTCATACCTCATGATGCCATCTATTTTGTGCAGTGCACCAGTCCCTCCTGCAGAAAAACACCCCCACAACATGATGCTGCCACCCCCGTGCTTCACGGTTGGGATGGTGTTCTTCGGTTTGCAAGCCTCCCCCTTTTTCCTCCAAACATAACAATGGTCATTATGGCCAAACAGTTCTACTTTTGTTTCATCAGACCAGAGGGCATTTCTCCAAAAAGTACAATCTTTGTCACAATGTACATTTGCAAACTGCAGTCTGGCTTTTTTATGGCGGTTTTGGAGCAGTGGCTTCTTCATTGCTGAGCGGCCTTTCAGGTTATGTTGATATAGGACTTGTTTTACTGTGGATATAGATACTTTTGTACCCGTTTCCTCCAGCATCTTCACAAGGTTCTTTGCTGTTGTTCTGGGATTGATTTGCACTTTTCGCACCAAAGTACATTAATCTCTAGGAGACAGAATGCGTCTCCTTCCTGAGTGGTATGACAGCTGCGTGGTCCCATGGGGTTTATACTTGCATACTATTGTTTGTACCGATGAACGTGGCACCTTCAGGCGTTTGGAAATTGCTCCCAAGGATGAACCAGACTTGTCAGGTCTACAAATTTTTTTCTGAAGTCTTGGCGGATTTCTTTTGATTTTCCCATGATGTCAAGCAAAGAGGCACTGGGTTTGAAGGTAGGCCTTAAAATACATCCACAGGTATACCTCCAACTGACTCAAATGATGTCAATTAGCCTATCAGAAGCTTCTAAAGCCATGACATAATTTTCGGGAATTTTTCAAGTTGTTTAAAGGCACAATCAACTTAATGTATGTAAACTTCTCACCCACTGGAATTGTGATACAGTGAATTATATGTGAAATAATCTGTATGTAAACAATTGTTGTAAAAATGACTTGTGTCATGCACAATGTAGATGTCCTAACCGACTTGCCAAAACTACAGTGTGTTAACAATAAATTTGCAGAGTGGTTGAAAAACGAGTTTTAACGACTCCAACCTAAGTGTATGTAAACTTCCGAACTTCAACTGTATTTAGGATGAACCATGACTACACTACAGTGTATACATATAAAGTGGGTAAAACAGTATGTAAACATTATTAAAGTGGCTAGTGTTCAATGACTAATTACACTGAATAAAAATATAAACGCAACATGTAAAGTGTTGGTCCCATGTTTCATGAACTGAAAGATCCCAGAAATGTTCCATACCCACAAAAATATAATTTCTCTAAAATGGTGTGTACAAATTTGTTTACATCCCTGTTAATGAGCAATTCTCATTTGATAAAATAATCCATCCACCAGGCAGGTGTGACATATCAAGAAGGTCATTAAATAGCATGATCATTACACAGGTGCACCTTATACTGGGGACAATAAAAGGCCACTAAAATGTTTCGTTTTGTCACACAATGCCACAAATGTCTCAAGTTTTGAGGGAGCATGCATTTGGCATGCTGACTGCTGGAATGCCTACCAGCGTATTTACCAGATAATGTAATGTTCATTTCTCTATATGCTGGCGTTGTGTGTGTTGGTGGTTTGCTGATGTCAGCGTTGTGAACAGAGTGCCCCATGCTGGCGATGGGGTTATGGTATTGGCCGGCATAAGCGGACAACGAACACAATTGCATTTTATCAATGTCAATTTGAATGCACAGAGATACCGTGATGAGATCCTGAGGCCCATAGTCGTGCCGCCATCACCTCATGTTTTAGCATGAGAATGCACGGCCCCATGTCTCAAGGATCAGTACATAATTCCTGGAAGCTGAAGATGTCCCAGTTCTTTCATGGCCTGCATACTCACCAGACATGTCACCCATTGAGCATGTATGGGATGCTCTGGGTTGACCTATACGATAGCATGCTCCAGTTCCCGCCAATATCCAACAACTTCGCACAGCCATTGAAGAGGAGAGGGACAACATTCTACAGGCCACAATCAACATCCTGATCAACTCTATGAGAAGGAGATGTGTTATGCTGCATGAGGAAAATGGTGGTCACACCAGATACTGACTGCTTTTCTGATCCACGCCCCTACCTTTTTTAAGGTATCTGTGACCAACAGATGCACATCTGTATTTTCAGTCATGTGAAATTCATGATTAGGGCCTATTGAATTTACACTGAACAAAAATATGAACTCAACATGTAAAGTTGAGGGACTGGGCAATTGGCATGCTGACTGCCAGGGAATTGAATGTTCATTTCTCTACCATAAGCTGCCTCCAACGTCATTTTAGAGAATTTAGCAGTACGTTCAACCGGTCTCTTAACCGCAGACCACGTATAACCACGCCAGCCCAGGACCTCCATATCCGGCTTCTTCACCTGCGGAGTCGTCTGAGGCGACCGCGTAGCCATTTTGTGGTGAAAAATGTATTCTTATTGGCTGGACCTGGCTCCCCAGTGGATGAGCCTATGCCCAACAAGGCCCACTCATGGCTGCACCCCTGCCCAGTCATGTGAAATCCATAGATTTGGGCCTAGTTCATTTATTCCAATTGACTGATGTCCTTCTATTAACTGTAACTCAGTCAAATCTTTGAAGATGTTGCATGAAGCATTCATATTTTTGTAATAGGGCAGCAGCCTCTAAGGTGCAGGGTAGAGTACTGGTTGGGATCCAGCTCGTGCTACAGAATCCTACTCATTAGGCTACTCTACGTGCTTAATTTACATCCCCTTTGCTTTGAGCCAGCTCATGCCCTGGGGGCAGCCCGGTTTCAAATCCAATGCAATCAACACTAACACGGTTCCCTTAATTGCCCGGGCATTAATCAAATCCCATCATTCATTTCCTCGCTTCCTTTTTCAATTTAATGTATGGACAATAGTGGTTAGAGTGTTGGACTAGTAACCGAAAGGTTGCAAGTTCAAATCCCCGAGCTGACAAGGTACAAATCTGTCGTTCTGCCCCTGAACAGGCAGTTAACCCACTGTTCCTAGGCCGTCATTGAAAATAAGAATTTGTTCTTAACTGACTTGCCTAGTTAAATAAAGGTAAAATAAAATACAAAATATGTAACAACATTCAGGTAACCTGAGTTATATTAGCTAATTATCAAGGTCAATGTTTTTATTTTAAAAGTAACTCAAGTAACTATTTCAGTACTCTTTCCACCCCTGCTAGGAGAGCAGTGGAAGTTGATAAAAAAACATTTATTGATTGATAAAACCAATGGGTTTTATAGATAGAAAATCCATTTTACAAACCAGGTTTCCATCCAACCTTTTTATGCGAGTAAAGTGCATGTCTGATAAAAAAAATCATGACAGGCCTGATGGAAACAAAATATATGTTGTTAAACTTTCCACGTGACAAATCAAAATACGCCAAACAAGGTGGGATCTTTTTATGTTGTTAAATGAATTCTGCTCCATTCCTGCCATTATTGAAAGAGATCGTGATACCTCGCATCTCAAAATAGGGCTAATTAATGTTAGATCCCTCACTTCAAAGGCAGTTATAGTCAATTAACTAATCACTGATCACAATCTTGATGTGATTGGCCTGACAAACATGGCTTAAGCCTGATGAATTGACTGTGTTAAATGAGGCCTCACCTCCTGGTTACACTAGTGACCATATCCCCCGTGCATCCCTCAAAGGCGGAGGTGTTGCTAACATTTACGATAGCAAATTTCAATTTACAAAAAAAAAAAAAACCTTTTTGTCCTTTGAGTTTCTAGTCATGAAATCTATGCAGCCTATTCAATCACTTTTTATAGCTACTGTTTACAGGCCTCCTGGGCCATTTACAGCGTTCCTCACTGAGTTCCCTGAATTCCTATCGGACCTTGTAGTCATAGCGGATAATATTCACATTTTTGGTGACTTTAATATTCACATGGAAAAGTCCACAGACCCACTCCAAAAGGCTTTCGGAGCCATCATCATCTCAGTGGGTTTTGTCCAACATGTCTCTGGACCTACTCACTGTTACAGTCATACTCTGGACCTAGTTTTGTCCCATAGAATAAATGTTGTGGATCTTAATGTTTTTCCTCATTATCCTGGACTATCGGACCACCATTTTATTACGTTTGCAATCACAACAAATAATCTGCTCAGACCCCAACCAAGGAGCATCGTGCTATAAATTCTCAGACAACCCAAAGATTCCTTGATGCCCTTCCAGATTCCCTCTGCCTACCCAAGGACTTCAGAGGACAAAAATCAGTTAACCACCTAACTGAGGAACTCAATTTAACCTTGCGCAATACCCTAGATGCAGAAGCATCCCTAAAAACTAAAAACATTTGTCATAAGAAACTAGCTCCCTGGTATACAGAAAATACCCGAGCTCTGAAGCAAGCTTCCAGAAAATTGGAACGGAAATGGCGCCACACCAAACTGGAAGTCTTCCGACTAGCTTGGAAAGACAGTACCTTGCAGTATCGAAGAGCCCTCACTGCTGCTCGATCATCCTATTTTTCCATCTTAATTGAGGAAAATAGCAACAATCCAACATTTATTTTTTATACTGTCGCAAAGCTAACAAAAAGCAGCATTCCCCAAGTGAGGATGGCTTTCACTTCAGCAGTAATAAATTCATTAACTTCTTTGAGGAAAAGATCATGATCATTAGAAAGCAAATTACGGACTCTTTAAATCTGCATCAGTTTGTTATATCTGGAGTACTTCTCTTGTCTTATCCGGTGTCCTGTGTGAATTTGCTCTCTCTAATTCTCTCTTTCTTTCTCTCTCTCGGAGGACCTGAGCCCTGGGACCATGCCTCAGGACTACCTGGCATGATGACTCCTTGCTGTCCCCAGTCCACCTGGCCGTGCTGCTGCTCCAGTTTCAACTGTTCTGCCTGCGGCTATGGAACCCTGACCTGTTCACGGGACGTACTACCTGTCCCAGACCTGCTGTTTTCAACTCTCTAGAGACAGCAGGAGTGGTAGAGATACTCTGAGGTGCTGACTTGCTGCACCCTCGACAACTACTGTGATTAGTATTATTTGACCATGCTGGTCATTTATGAACATTTGAACATCTTGGCCATGTTCTGTTATAATCTCCACCCGGCACAGCCAGAAGAGGACTGGCCCACCCCTCATAGCCTGGTTCCTCTCTAGGTTTCTTCCTAGGTTTTGGCCTTTCTAGGGAGTTTTTCCTAGCCACCGTGCTTCTACACCTGCATTGCTTGCTGTTTGGGGTTTTAGGCTGGGTTTCTGTACAGCACATTGAGATATCAGCTGATGTAAGAAGGTATATATATATAAATACATTTGATTTGAATTATGCGAGAAATGTCAGTGGAAACGCTTATATGTGCAAATATTGCTATAATAACCGTCATATCAAAGTAAACTTGGAGTCACTCGACTACATGTTGTGTGACACTCCCATTACAACTTGTCTTGAATGTATGCAGTTTATTAGGCTACAGATGAAATAAGTTATGATGAAAGTATAAATATCGAGGGTCTCATTCTGGTGACATGATCATCGATGCTTGCTGCCTTTTAACAAATAATAATAATCTAGCTCTTTTGCCAAAAATAATCTCATCATGTATGTAGGCCAGGGTTACCCAACTCCCCAACTTGTTGTATCCCCAGACAAACTCACCTGATTCAACTCATTGAGGGCTTGATGATTAGTTGACACGTTGAATCAGGTGTGCTTGTCCGGGGCTACAACAAAGATGTGTGCTGTTGGGGGTACTTAAGGACTTGACTTGGGAAACACTGATGTAGGCTATACCCGCAAGGTGTTGGCTAGAGCGTACATGCCAGCCAATACCAGGGTGTGAGCTATATAACTCAACATTTCTTGTGATAAAACCATAGTAGAGTTGAACATGCAATGGAAACCCACTTAACTTGTATTTGTTATTCTGTACATGGGAATTCAACCTCAAAAGGTATTTGTATGTGCACTACGTCATCACGCACAGCCTTTTATCTGTAACAAGTCAGTTTGATAAACTCATCTCTGGTGGGAAAATGCACATACTGTTTTCATGCAGATTTTAGAATATTCATATTAAAATCTGTTCCCAATTGAATGGAAACCTAGCTACAGACAGAAAAATGGATAAGGCTTTTATAGATTTCAAAATGGCCTCCTATGAGTTCAAGGTCCAATAACAATGGGAATACAATTTTTTAAATTGTGATTGCTGAATGAGTTTCCTTCCCTCAGTCATGACTTGTGACACTATAACTGAAATGAGCTTGAGTGAGCCTAAATTAGCAAATATTTAGGGTATACATTATTTGTTTTACACCCTATAAAATATATTGAATGCCATTACATTGCTGGTGCTGGTATTCGACTGGTATTTGCATTACAACACTGACACACTCTGACTAAAATTGGTACTTCTAATCATATTGAGAAGAATAGGGGGCGCCCCAGACCAAGTTATTGTCAATGTCTGGGACCAATCAATAGGCCTAAAATGTTGCTTAAAAACAATTACATGTTTCTTCCTGATCAAAAGTAGATCCTCATTCAAGGTAATGAATTTCGCCTTTCTCATGTTATTTGATAATGACTCTTTGGATATGCATACACCCACAGAGTTTATTTGTCACAATACCGAAAAACGAAAACGGCTACTCTGACGCTCTTCGACTCCACTCGGACAAACTCGGGCTTAGAAAGTTGGCATGCTCCCTCCCAGTCCGCCGGTTGCTCGGAGCTCGCGGTTATGCGCGTCTAGCGTCGGATGATTACGCGAGGGCGGTGCCAAGTAGGAGATAAGCGACGACGAGAACCTCACCGGTAGTTGCATCCTTTGCTTTAACCATTTATAAGCACCTTGTTTAGCTACCGTTAGCTGTTTATACCAACCAGCTCACAAACAATTGCTGTTGTTGTTTTTTGTATGTCCCGAATTACATTCATATCTGTCAAGAATTCGAAACGGAAAATAAACCACATTATGGAGACAGAGATACACGTGCCTGTGGGGTCGCCGGTAATTCGAAAAATCCCGATTTTCGTGGAGGAACATAACGTTACCGATGGGGCAATGAAGCTGATAAAGCAGCTTCGGCCAGCGTGGGACATAAACCATGTCAAGACCAAGGTAAGTTCGACATCTCTCCACTGAATGATGCGCCAACGCCATGGCCCATCGTCACTAGCTAGCTAACTAAAGTTAGCATAACTATCAGACCAGTCCAGGGGCCTTGATATATTCCTCGTCCCGTGCATACATTTAAAACATCTATTTCGTGCATCACACTGGCTTTTCTTGCATTTAGTTACTTCGTTTGTAGTTATTCAAGCTGAGTTCTAAGCTAGTGGTGTTAGCATTTAACTAGCTGTCAGTCACTACGCCGTTCTTGGAGACTTAAGTCGAATCAACAACGAATGTTCATGTCTGTATTCTGTGCTCCATGGATATGTTGACAAAAAGGTCATACGTCTCCCTTCGTGTGGTTTGCCGGCAGACTAGACGCTTTGTTGCGTATTGCTGCCTTTCACAGTTTGGAAAGTGCATTACACATTTGTTCACAAAAAGAAATTGCACCGCCGTCTAACTGTATATACTATACTACCAGTCAAAAGTTGACACACCTACTCATTCAAGGGTTTTACTTTAGTTTGACATTTTTTAAAACATTGTAGACTAATAGAGAAGACATCAACTATGAAATAACACACATGGAATCACATAGTAACCAAAAAAGTGTTAAACAAATCAAAAAATATTTTATATTTGCCTTGACAGCTTTGCACAATCTTGGCGTTCTCTCAACCAGCTTCATGAGGTAGTCACCTGGATTTCAATTAAAGTAGCAGGTGTGCCTTGTTAAAAGTTCATTTGTGGTATTTATTTCCTTAATGTGTTTGAGCCAATCAGTTGTGTTGTGACAAGGTAGGTGAAGTATACAGAAGATAGCCCTATTCGGTAAAAGACCAAGTCCATATTATGGCAAGAACGGCACAAATAAGCAAAGAGAATCGACAGTCCATCATTACCTTAAGACACGAAGGTCAGTAAATCCTGAACATTTCAAGAACTTTGAACGTTTCTTCTAGTGCAATCTCAAAACCGTTAAGCGCTATGATTAAACTGGCTGTCATATGAGGACCGCCACAGGAAAGGAAAACTCAGAGTTACCTCTGCTGCAGAGGATAAATTCATTAGTTACCATCCTCAGAAATTACAGCCCAAATAAATGCTTCAGAGTTCAAGTAACAGACACATCTCAACATCAACTGTGCAGAGGAGACTGCGTGAATCAGGCCTTCATGGTCGAATTGGTGCAAATAAACCACTAAAAGGACACCAATAAGAAGAAGATACTTGCTTGTGCCAAGAAACGCAAGCAATAGACAGTAGACCAGTGTAAATCTGTCCTTTGGTCTGATGAGTCCAAATTTGAGATTTTTGGTTTCAACCGTGTCTTTGTGAGACGCAGAGTAGGTGAACGAATGATCTCTGCATGTGTGGTTCCCACCGTGAAGCACGGAGGTGTGGTGGTGCTTTGTTAGTAACACTGTCAGTGATTTATTTAGAATTCAAGGCACACTTAACCAGCATGGCTACCACAACATTCCGCAGCGATATGCCATCCCATCTGGTTTGTGCTTAGTGGGACTATCATTTGTTTTTCAACAGGACAATGACCCAACACACCTCCAGGCTGTGTAAGGGCAATTTGACACAAAAGGCAAGTGGAGTGCTGCATCAGATGACCTGACCTCCACAATTCACCGACCCAAACCATCTCAATTGGGTTGAGGATGAGTTGGACCGCGGAGGGAAGGAAAGCAGCCAACAAATGCTCTGCATACGTGGGAACTCCTTCAAGACTGTTGGAAAAGCATTCCAGGTGAAGCTGGTTGCGAGAAAGCCAAGACTGTGCAAAGCTGTCATCAAGGCAAAGGGTGGCAACTTTGAAGAATCTAAAATATAACATATATTTTGATTTGTTGAACACTTTTTTTGGGGGGGGTTACTACATGATTCCATATGTGTTATTTCATAGTTTTGATGTCTTCACTGCCATTTTACAATGTAGAAAATATTACACTAAAGAAACCCTTGATAGGTGTACTGTGTGTATATATACTACTATCCCTAACACTACTTGGCCCCAACAGATCTTACACCAGGCCTTCAGCATGGGAAGCTAGAACCCCTTCTGTCAAAACCCCTTGTAGTTTTTCTGCATTAAAACTTCTTGGCGCACCCATCCCTTTAGCGGGATCATTTTCATCAACACCCGCTGAATTGCAGCGCGCCAAATTCAAATTAAATTACTAAAAATATTTAATTTTCATGAAATCACAAGTGCAATATAGCAAAACACAGCTTAGCTTTTTGTTAATCCACCTGGCGTGTCAGATTTCAATACAGCCTTTCGGCGAAAGCATAACAAGCGTTTATGTAAGAACATCTCTCTCCTTAGACAAAATATTACAAACACTAGCAGCCAAGTAGATTGGTCACGAAAGTCAGAAGAGCAATAGATTAAATTGCTTACCTTTGATCTTCAGATGTTTGCACTCACGAGACTCCCAGTTACACAATAAATGTTCCATAAAGATTACTTTTATATCCAAAATACCTCCATTTGTTTGGCGCGTTATGTTCAGAAATCCACAGGCTCGAGCGGTCACGACAACGCAGACGAAAATTCCAAATAGTATCCGTAATGTCCACAGAAACATGTCAAACGTTTTTCATAATCAATCCTCAGGTTGTTTTAAAAATATATAATTGATAATATATCAACTGGTACTGTCGCTTTTTCAATTCGTAGAGACAATGGCTGCCCCACTCTGTACCGCAAGCAAAACTCTGCGAACACCCTCTAATAAGAACATCTAATAGTCAAAGGTTAATGAAATACAAATGGTATAGAGGGAAATAGTCCTATAATTCCTATAACTACAACCTAAAACTTCTTACCTGCGAATATTGAAGACTCATGTTAAAAGGAACCACCAGCTTTCATATGTTCTCATGTTCTGAGCAAGGAACTGAAACGTTAGCTTTCTTACATAGCATATATTGCACTTTTACTTCTCCAACACTTAGTTTTTGCATAATGGGGCGGCAGGGTAGCCTAGTGGTTAGTGTTGAACTAGTAACCGGAAGGTTGCAAGTTCAAACCCCCGAGCTAACAAGGTACAAATCTGTCGTTCTGCCCCTGAACAGGCAGTTAACCCAATGTTCCTAGGCCATCATTGAAAATAAGAATTTGTTCTTCACTGACTTGCCTAGTTAAATAAAGGTTAAAAAAAATAATAAAAATTAACCAAATTGAACATGTTTCATTATTTACTTAAGGCTAAATTGATTTTATTGATATTTAGTTAAAATAAGTGTTCATTCAGTATTGTTGTAATTGTCATTATTATAAATAAATAAATGTCGGCCAATTAATCGGTATCGGCTTTATTGGTCCTCCAATAATCGGTATCTGCGCTGAAAAATCATAATCGGTCAAACCTCTACTCTGAACCAATTACATTAATTTGGGGACATGTCGAAAAGCATTAAACATGTTTGCTATTTTACCTGAAATGCACAAGGTCCTCTACTCTGACAATTAATCCACACATAAAATGGTCAACCGAATCGTTTCTAGTCATCTTTCCTCCTTCCAGGTTTTTTCTTCTTTGAACTTATATGGTGATTGGCATCTAAACTTTCATAGTATTACCACGACGACCGACAACACAGTTCGTCTTTCAATCACCCACGTGGGTATAACCAATGAGGAGATTCACGTGGGTATCTGCTTCCATAAACTAATGAGGAGATGGGAGAGGCAGGACTTGCACCGCGATCTGCGTCACTAATAGAACTGACTTCTATTTTAGCCCTTGGCAACGCAGACGCTCGTTGACGCAATAATTTAATAATATAGATTCCAAAATGTCTTTTGCACGATCGCGCACAGGACGCGAGCGGTGTAGTCAGGGTATAACACTCAAACTCACCCCAGTTATCACTTCTTTCAGTGGCGCTCTACTCCGGAGATCAAAGCAGGACACCACTTTTGTCCAGAGACTCGAAACGAATAGCACCCTCTCCCTCTGCGCAGCAGGCACACCTCTGGGTACTTTGACCGAATTGACAGACCCCAACTTGTTCTTCACCCAGCCTGATACCACAAACAAATCAGCCAAAAGGCATGGATCCACTTTCTCTGTGAATCGTATTCCCACTGGGCCATAGTCGTCTCAGGCATTTTCCTGATCATTTGGGTGGCTTGGAAGCCTTCACCTCACCTGACGACGTAGGTTCTTTCTCCTCATTTTTGTCAGGATTAATTTCAAGTTCACTCTGTCGACTGGCCAGGGTCTTCTGGTGCGTAAAATGCATTTTTCTCTCCTGTACTTGATCCAAAGGAGAAAGTACTCTGCTTATATTTCAGTCAGTTCGGGTTTGGACCTCGTGCCTTTTTGCCTCACTTCTACTTGCCATCCACCCATTATTACCTCGCCTGGTCCTCGGACATGACTTCCATCTCCGTTTGGGACTTCAGGAAACTTAGTATTGAGTCGCCCACTGATGCCATGCTTGCTCATCCAGACGTCGTTCCAGAACAACTCCATCTGAGTGAAGCATCATTCATACCTTTACCTTTCAAGATGTGGCATATTTTAAGAACATGTTTGAAGGACACAGTTAATTTATAGCAAAGATGGCTACTGATGGGTCGTTATAAACATTGCTTTTAGAACTGAACAGATTCCAAATGAAACGAGACACTCAGATGCAGAGTGCATGTTTCATGTCTGAATGCCATTTTTAATTCATCATTAAATCTTGATTAGCAGCATAGCAAAATGATCATTAAATTTTTGTTTTCTCCACAAAACTCCTTCGAGACTTCAGTCAAATAGTTTGATTGGACAAGATGTCACATCTAAATGGACGAATGTGAAAGCTGTATTTTCAGGAGAGCACAAAGTGGTTGTATCAAACGGTCCTGGCCCCACTGATTGAGGGAGCTCCTTCGATATCAGAGACCTGCTCACAAACGATTTCAGACATTGACACTTACACACGTTATTCACAACCTATCAAGGAAGATATCTGCGCAAAAATATTTCAATTGAATTCAGTTGATCAAAATGCCATGATTATAAAGTGAACACCAGAGTGAACAGTCAAAAGCTCCTAGCTAGCTATTGCATTTGCATTCCCCACTGCCTCAATAGCTTCACGTAAGTACAGGCACTTTGTAAGCTGTCCTCTCAGATAAGATGGACAGTGTAGTGGCAAAACAGTGTGCGTTTCCAGACGATTTCAGTACCCTGTGAGTCACCATTGTCAGATAACCACATCATATCCCCATCCTTAATTGCCTCACTTCTGATCCCCGACAAACACCTAACTTGGGCTACACACCCACATAAGACACAACTCACCCCCAGCTACACACTCACACACCCACATAAGACACAACTCACCCCCAGCTACACACTCACACACCCACATAAGACACAACTCACCCCCAGCTACACACTCACACACCCACATAAGACACAACTCACCCCCAGCTACACACTCACACACCCACATAAGACACAACTCACCCCCAGCTACACACTCACACACCCACATAAAACACAACTCACCCCCAGCTACACACTCACACACCCACATAAGACACAACTCACTCATCTCCATACCAACTGGAGTTATGATGTCCATTGATAGACACTCTTACTGACAGTTGTGGCTGCTTTGTGGGATATATTGTTGTCTCTACCTTCTTGCCCTTTGTGCTGTTGTCAGCCCAATCATGTTTATACCATGTTGTGCTGCTGCAATGTGTTGCTACCATGTTGTCATGTTGTGTTGTTGTCTTAGGTCTCTCTTTATGTAGTGATGTGTGTTTTGTACTATATTTTTAATCCCCGTCCCCGCAGGAGGCTTTTTGCCTTTTGGTAGGCGTCATTGTAAATAAGAATTTATTCTTAACTTAAAATCCTAGTTAAATAAATATACCTAGGCCTATTTCTGACCCTGTGTGATGTCTTCCACGTTTAGGGTTCCTGTCGGGGAAAGGGGAAATGGATTATTCACTGGCACTAAGCAGTAGGTGGGCCTGCTATCGGGTGAATCTTGTATCTTGTCAGCTGTTTTATGGCAATGTGTTTGTGACGTATGATGATGACACTAATGGTACATGACACACTGGTTTCTTTCGGGCCGTGAAGAGCAGGGACGATAAACCCAAAATTTCCGACACTGTTTACTCAGGTCACTTTCAGTGATTTTTGCTGCACAACATTCCTGTAGATTGTTCGAAAACCATTATTCGGTCAACAGTAATGGCGTATGCATTATGTTGATTCCTGCTATGAAAGTATCTCTGTCCCTGTTTGGCTGTCGGCTGCTGACTCTCATTCCCCCTTCTCACTCTGTGCATGGAGGAGGGAGAGATGCATTCTGAGAAGCAGGACTGTTGCTAAAAATGCTATTGCGGGGGAAAATGCAGTGTTATTGTTTACTCCAGTTGGTGGTAGGGTTTGTGGGGAATAATAAAGGTTTATTCTAAAAAAATAACACAAAAATAAGTGTGTATATAGAGATAGATAGATAGATATATGGGGGATTGGAGGTGATGCAGACAATTACATTGATGGAAGCAACAATCTTTCTGCAATATTAAGCTGATCCACACCTTTAAAAAATGCTGTTGCGGGGAAAAATGCTTTCAAAGCAACTACAGTTGTTCTGGAAAGTTTTTGTAAGACATTTGCCTACATTTACTGATTACTCAATTAGACTACATGGCTAGCAACAATGTCATATATAGAGTTAGCAATCTAGCTAAGGGTTTCGAGTTCCCACTTCCTCAGGTGGTGAGTAATGTAGCCTACAGGTCAATAAGCACAAAGATGTTAGCAAATTCTCTGAAGAGCTAAAAATAAATCGGATCATTCTGGATCCTATTTTGACAGGTTGCACATCAAAATATCAATCATGCATTTCCTGGATATGTTAGCTTACTTTTTTAATCATCGGCTACCATCTCACTTGTCTGACTTGGCACTGGCAAAAAAAAAAGAAATTGCAGCGCCCAGCTGCTAATGTAAAGTAACTATCCATTTAAGAAATGTTTCATCGTTGTGTTATCGAGCAAAATAGTTACCTTTATCGCGATATGACTTTTTGTCCATATCACCCAACTCTAGCCCCCCCCCCCCCCCAAAAAAAAAAACAATTACGCTCAATTATTTGTTGCTGATTTATGGTTGTCGTGAAAAATTTGTCAATTTACTGGGATGTGGATTTGTGGCCATATCGCCCAGCTCTAGGGCCTTGCTAGTGAGACTAACTTCCCACTCTTGCCTAGTGCTGACAAACTTAGACATGTCTAACTCCAGTCATCCTGTGTTTGGTACATTGAGGCCAGAATGTGACTGTCTCTCTGTGTGTGTGTGTGTGTGTGGCTTAATCTGGGTTTGCCCCCCCCCCCCAGCCTAATACAGCCCCCACCAGGCATGGGTACGTGCGAGAGAGATGGAGGACAAACTGAGCGAGAGTGGGAGGACAGACTGAGTGGTAGACTTATACAGATGGAGAGCTGGGAGAACGTGTGAGAAACTAGTTGGAGAGAAGTGAAGGTTGGGGAGGGTTACTGGATCTGAACTGACTGAGCCACCTGGACAGGATTTGGAGGGGGTCGGGGGGCTTTCTCTTACTGTAAATATCTAGTGTCCAGTCCCAAACATCCTGCCCTCTGTCCCTACAAACACCAGAACCTACCAACACCCCAGTCACATCCCATTCCCATCACCTTTGACCTGCTTATTATCACACATTAATGCCATGTGGCCTTCTGCCAATTCTGATGTGTGTGTGCAAGAGATACTTTGTATATTTTGCGTGTTTGACTGTCTATGGCCTCATGAATGGCTAGAAACGGAGAGAAGGGTTCAGTCTCAACAGAAAAGATCAATGCTCTGGAGAAGGTTTTTTAATTTGTAGCCACAATAAAGTGATAGCCTACTAAGATATGCAGACGTTCTGTTCTCAGTCAAAGAACACGTCACCTAAAACAGAATGTTGGTTAATAATTATCCCAGTTGTGTTGGAGCTTATTGCCTGTGATATGTGGAGAAACTCCCACGCACTGAGACACGATGATCACAGGTCATAGTGGTGTATTGTGTTCTGGGTCTGTGTAGACTGTCACGGGATAAGGCAGTCCAAAGCGGTATACGTGTGTGTGTGGTCATAACATGGTGCCGGTGTGCCCAGCTCTCTGGTCAACCATGCTAGGAATGCCAGCTATGTAGGGGTGGGCGGCCAGAGAGCGGGCCAGTGTGGATGGGGCTAGTCGCTCTGCAATCTCTAGCTTTGGGTATGGATATCTGCCCACTGTAAAATCACTAGTCCAGATTGTCCACATTCCAGAGAGCATGAATATGGTAAGTCATTAGCCATTGGGTGGATCTCAATGGTCAGAAAGGAGATGGGGAAAGAAAGCCACATGTAACTAAAGACTACACATGCAGACCATGACTTCCTGTGTGTTACTTTCTCCCCCAACAGTAGTCATTGAATGAAGTGGCTGACAATGCAAACAGCTTCCTTGTCTGGGTGCCGTTAAACAAGTAGCCTAGCTGGAAAGCCCTTGCCCTTGCCACAGTTGTCCAGCTTCAGTATAGACAACCCAGAATACTGTACCTATCTCAGCTCATAAGATAAGCTAGTCAGACCTTCTAGGAAATGACTGTTGTGACTCCTTCTCATGGTCATCTAGGCCTATGCTTCCTGATATGACTTCTGGCAAGGACAGGCTTGTGCCTCGACTGACCTAGTGACAGTTAACTAGAGTAGACTCGACTAAACTATACCTTCATTGGTGGGGAAGGGGGATACCTAGTCAGTGTCTTCCCCATTTAACCCAACCCTCTGAATCAGAGAGGTGTGGGGGGGGCTGCCTTAATGGACATCCACGTCATCAGCGCCCGGGGAACAGTGGGTTAACTGCCTTGCTCAGGGACAGAACGACAGACTTTAACCTTGTCAGCTCGGGGATTCGATCCAGCAACCTTTTGGTTACTGGCCCAACACCCCTAACCGCCAGGCTACCTGATGCATTTTTGCTGTATTAATCTCCCTCCCTCCCTTTCTCAGCTCTTCACTGATGGGACCACTAATAAGCTGGTGGGTTGTTATGTGGATGCCAGTCCAGAGGACGTGGTTCTGGTGCGTGTGTATGGGAACAAGACGGAGCTGATCGTCGACCGAGACAACGAGCTCAAGAGCTTCCAGGTGCACCACACACGTTCTCAAGAGCTTCCTGGTTTGCAAACACACACACACACACACACACCGTTTACAGTTCACACATTTGACACTTCAGAGCATTTCACTATCAAACTCAGGAACTAAGGGCATCCATACTGGTTGCCAAGTTCAACTCCCTGTGCGTGGACCCATATGCAGGCTACTTCCTGGTGTGTCTTATGAGGTCATCAGTGTCTAATCCTTTGCATGTCTTTCCAGGTGCTACATGCTAACGGCTGTGCGCCGCGCCTCTACTGCACCTTCCAGAATGGCCTCTGCTACGAGTTCATGCAGGGGGACGCCCTCGGAACACAGGACGTCAGGGACCCGATCTTACTCAGGTGAGGACATTTTACTAGAAAACCATCTTCAAGCTGATCCTGGTATCTGTCTAGTCTGCAGGGAAAGCCTGGTTTGATGTGTAAATATACAAGCTCCTAGCATAGCTGACTGCTAATGAGTCCAGGGGGACTGCGACTCTAGGCAGCCCTAAGCCCTGTTGGCTGCACCATGGAACTACAATAAGAACTGTGTAGAGTAAACACCATTTAAAAGGTCAAACAGTCAAGTAAACTACTTTTTCATTGATCCGAACAGGATGCAGGACACAAACCTATTTTTGGGGGATAGGAGTCATTCCGAAATGATTGTCTATTTCATCATACTTGCAGAATGATGTATTGTGTGTTTGTGTGTCCTCAGGCTAATATCCAGGGAGATGGCTCGAATCCATGCGATCCACGCACATAACGGCTGCATCCCCAAACCCAACCTGTGGATCAAGATGAGGAAATATTTCTCTCTGGTCGCCACGGAGTTCACCGAGCAAGCCTCCAACGCCAGGTAAGAGGAACCTGAACACAATACTCTGTACCAGTTAACCTGAACACACACACAAACACACACTTTGGCCCCCTCTTACTCAAGAAGGTATTTTCTTAAAACAGTTTACTGTTCATATATGTGCCGGCCAGCTGTCTCCCAGTCCTGTCCTCAATGCCTGGGTCTGCTATTAAGTCCTCTATACAGACTCCTATATAAGTGCGATCATAACAACAGGGTAGAGGTGGATTATGGAGGCGGAGGTATGCACTGGGATAACAGATGTTTGCATACCACTTATCAGCCTGCCTAGAATGCCTGGGTAATGTAGCGAGCTAATGCGTCATTCAGCCAGCCTGCCTGCACTGTACAAACACACACACATGTAGACTCAACAAGTGTGCCCCAGCCAGCACTGTCAGAGGAGGCTTCTGTCTTCTTGTGGGTGGGTACTGGCTGCTGCTCTACCCAGCCAACAGCAGAGATCTGGGTAGGCAGGGAGAAGAGAGCTGGGTGAGGCTCTGGGGACTTGGCCACTCAGTTGGCGAGAGGTGGCCTAGGTAGATGGTCCTCGGTGGTGATAGGCCATGGGGAGGTAGGTTACTGCTAGTATTGAGCAGTCCAGCCAGTAGTTGCTGTACTACTAGTGGAAGAAGGTTAGAGGTGGGAGGCCCTGGACAGAGGGGTGAGTTAACACACTGGGAGTCGGTCAATCTTCTGGATGAACGCTTCAAGCCCATTACCACACAGGACAATGTCCGTTTCCCCTCAGCACTGCTCCACTGGGCACTCTGACTCTACACAGTACACACACACGCACTCCGTGTCTGATTTTAAACATGATCCTTTTAAGATAAAGACTAGCAATAAACCAACTTACTCCCCACTTCCTCCTGTCTCCCCACTTCCTCCTGTCTCCCCACTTCCTCCTGTCTCCCCACTTCCTCCTGTCTCCCCACTTCCTCCTGTCTCCCCACTTCATCCTGTCTCCCCACTTCCTCCTGTCTCCTCCTGTCTCCCCACTTCCTCCTGTCTCCCCACTTCCTCCTGTCTCCCCACTTCCTCCTGTCTCCCCACTTCCTCCTGTCGCCGCCTCTCCCTTCCTGCCGCCGCCTCTCCCTTCCTGCCGCCGCCTCTCCCTTCCTGCCGCCGCCTCTCCCTTCCTGCCGCCTCTCCCTTCCTGCCGCCTCTCCTTTCCTGCCGCCCCCCCCATCTCTCCAGGATCCAGCAGGAGGTGCCCAGCCAGGCAGTGTTGGAGCAGGAGATGGTGTGGATGAAGGAGCACTTGTCTCAGCTGGGCTCTCCTGTGGTGCTCTGTCACAACGACCTGCTCTGCAAGAATATCATCCACAACAGCAAAGAAGGTGAGATATGTCATCAGTTTAGAACATCATCCTCAACAGCAAAGAGGGTGAGATATGTCATCAGTTTAGAACATCATCCTCAACAGCAAAGAAGGTGAGATATGTCATCAGTTTAGAACATCATCCTCAACAGCAAAGAGGGTGAGATATGTCATCAGTTTAGAATATCATCCTCATCATCCACAACAGCAAAGAGGATGAGATATGTCATCAGTTTAGAACATCATCCTCAACAGCAAAGAGGGTGAGATATGTCATCAGTTTAGAATATCATCCTCATCATCCACAACAGCAAAGAGGATGAGATATGTCATCAGTTTAGAACATCATCCTCAACAGCAAAGAGGGTGAGATATGTCATCAGTTTAGAATATCATCCTCATCATCCACAACAGCAAAGAGGGTGAGATATGTCATCAGTTTAGAATATCATCCTCATCATCCACAACAGCAAAGAGGGTGAGATATGTCATCAGTTTAGAACATCACCCAGGTGATCATCCACAAACTCGCATCATCCACTTAATTATAACATCCAAATGTTACTGATTCCAACCTCTCCATTTTCTCCAGGCCATGTCCGGTTCATAGACTATGAATACTCTAGTTACAACTATCAGGCCTTTGACATCGGGAACCACTTCAACGAGTTTGCTGGTAAGAGGAGATACATGGGCTGTATCTTAGTCATGACGTGTGTGTGTGTGTGTGTGTGTATATGTATGTAATGTGTGTGTGAACCTGTGTGTTTACAGGTATGAGTGAGCTGGACTATGGGCTGTATCCTAGCCGTGAGATGCAGCTGGAGTGGCTGCGTGTGTATCTGCAGGCGTACAAACTGTCCACTAAGAAAGGAGAGGAGGTCAGCGACAGAGAGCTGGAGAGACTCTACATACAGGTCAACAAGTTTGCTCTGGTGAGGAACACACACTCTCTCTCTCCATCAGATGACTTGGTAGATGCTGGGCTGAAACTTTGATTAGTTTGACCCTGTCTAACCTTTGACCTCTCTGTAGGCATCACACTTCTTCTGGGGCTTCTGGGCACTCATCCAGACCAAGTACTCCTCCATCGATTTTGACTTCCTGGGGTAAGTGTGTGTTTGTGTGTAATGGTCTCTTGTGAAGTGATGTTAAAAGCTGTTGATCTGCCTGTCTGCCTGTGGTGCATGTGAGTGAAAGGGATCATTTAATGTGGATGACAGACTGAAAGACAAACCCTGCAGCACGGTCAAGCTCTGTGGTACAAACACAGTTTCCACAAACACAGTTTCCACGAACACAGTTTCCACAAACACACACGCAGAGAAAGCTGACCAGTAGAGAAAGAGGGGAGAGGGCCTGTGAAAAGAGAAATAGCGGTCTCATCTTGGGCCTGCAGAGGTGAAACTGACCCTGGTGGTTTGAGTGTCTGCAACCCAATCAGTCCTGCAGTGACGACAGAACTGTCCCCCCCCCCCCCCCGGTCACCTGTATGAATGACATATTGCTCTTGACAGTTTAACAACCAGTCAATTGGAGCTGTCTGGGCTATTGTTATGGCTGCTATTGGATACTTGGTGCTCTCATTAAGTCAACATGGAACTCTCTTCCGCTCTCTGTCAACACTTCCTTTCCCTATCTCTTCCCCCCCCCTCCCCATCTCTCCTGCAGGTATGCTGTGCTGCGCTTCAACCAATACTTCAAGACCAAACCTGCAGTGATGGCTCTACAGATCCCAGAATGACAGGAGAAGAGAGGGACCCCATCACTGGCACTGACCAGTGGAGCAGACACACTTTGAGCAGGAGAGGGCTGTGCTGGGGGATGAGGGACAAAAGTTGGGGTTGAGCATTATTAATGGGGTCGAGGGGTGGGGTAAATAACAGTTAGAGGGCCGAGTGTGGATGGACCACAACATTTTTTCCAAACTCGGTCCCTGGCAACAAGCGCAAATACTATTTAATTCCTCTTCAACTCTGTCCACCTCTGTCTCACCAGTCAAGCTCATCAAGATTCCCCAAAACAGCCTGGGGTGGTCTGTGTGTAAATGTGTCTTTATTTATTTATTCTGTGAAGAATTGATTGACCTACTGATGTAAGATTAATTCCCCAGGCAGACGGGTAGCTGAAACACTAGCTGAGTCCGGGGGCATTTGGTGCCAACATGGAGAACAGTGTGCAGACAGTTCTGTATTTATGGGCTCTTGAGTTTTCCCTGTGGTTGTGTTCAAGGCGTGTAGTGTAGGAGAGAGGGCAGCCAGCTTGTCCTTAATGTAGGCACTGATCTGAGAGGATTTCTTAAGCAATATGGTCATGGTTTCACCATGAAAATAGTGTATTCATTCAACTCAGATCTACACGAAGTGGCTAGGGGTTGACGTAGAACTGACGTTTTAGTTGCTCTGCAGTGAAGGTGGCATTGCCGTGTAGGTTAGAGGGGCTAGCCATGGCAAGACAGTGATATGGTCCTTTAATAATGTCTGTGACAGCAGAGCTGCCTCTGTGGCCAGGAGCAGCTTTGCGTCACTGGTGCTAGACTTTAAACCAGGGCCCTGTTCTCCCTCTTTTCCACCACTTTAGCTTTTATAGTTATGGTGACTCGCTCTGTTAAACTTTGCACTCAGACTACTCTGAAAATCACAACCTCAATCACCCCTGCCTTCCCCAGTATCTGACCCCTCTTCCTCCCCCTTTCTCTCACCTCTCTCTGCCCTATTACACTTCCTCCTCTCTCGACTCTCTTGATTGGCTGAGGTGGTGGAGGGACTTTTGCCTGAAGTGCACATATTCACTGTAACATCCCAACCTCCATCCATTCAGTCATAACTTCCCTAAAAAGGAGCCAGAATCTTATACAATAGGTTATTGCGTAAACTGTCAGAGCCAGTGCTTTAAAGGGTGTGGAATCACTAACCCCAATGTTGTTCTGAAGCTTATCAGGATGTGAGTGAGGTGGCCAAGGACAAGACAGCAGGGTGAAGTCCACACTGAGCCAGCAACCACTTCCTTCTCTGACTGACATCATGATCTTTGGAGGAACTCTAACACCTTTCTTTATCCCTTTCCCCCCTCCCTTCCTCTCCAGCCCTCTCAGATCAGAAGATCAACATGTAAGGGAAAGTAGAGGAGAGCCGTATTAGGATATCATAAGCCTGTCCTGTGATCCCTGGCTGTCTCCTGTTATTGACAGGGTTAATAATTCACCAATATAGGAGGCTGCCAACTCTATGAAGGTGTTGAAGAGAAGGACTCTTGTGATGAGTCACTAGCGATGCTTGCCAGGCCTCTTAGTGACAGTTCCCCTAGCACACTCCAAAATGTGTTGTCTGGCTACACGGTGAGACTGATGAGCAGCCTCTTGGCTCTCAGGAGAGCTTGCCTTTTTGTCCCTTGTCACTAGCTGTACAGGCAGGCAGGGAGGGTAGATACCATTTTCACCAGCTCTTGTCCTGGAGAGCTACAGTCTAGACACATGATTCAACTAATCATCATTATCCTGGTTCATTTAATCATGTGTGTTAGTGCTGGGCTGGAACAAACCTGCACACCCTGTAACTGTCCAGGACCAGGGTTTTTGACTACTGGAATAGTGTTAAGCAGAGCATCTGCAACATAGCAGTAGATTGATGCAACAAATGGAAATGACTCATACTTGATGTAGGATTGTGTCCATTCTATACAGTACATTTCTATCGGCAACATTCCAAACCATTTGTCATTGAGTCAGCGGAATTGGTTGAGAGAATCTTGGTGTTTCCTAAATGGATGGTCAAGGCCCTCTTGTATGCATTTTTAAAGGCCGTTATGGACAGAGATGACACTTTGAAAGGCTTCAGGTGAGTCACAGCTCACCACCAACTGTTCTATGTCAGCCCAGGGTTGAACTAACAGGTGACCAAGTGCAATGAATTCCTGTTTATCGTAGATGTACATATGTGAATGTGTTTCCTTTGAGTTGACCGTAACATTTCAGTGAGACTCTTAACTGTATTCCTGTTAGGGTGCATCTCAACCGTCTTAGAGTGGATTCCTTTCCTTCATCTACACTAATAGGAAACAATTAGATGGATGACAAATGAATCCACCATATTGCTTTCATCCTGTTTTCAGACGTGTGGTGCTTAAGGAGAGAAGAGGGAGACACTAGGTGGAGACTGACCATAAGAGTATGAGGGAGACACTAGGTGGAGACTGACCATAAGAGTATGAGGGAGACACTAGGTGGAGACTGACCATAAGAGTATGAGGGAGACACTAGGTGGAGACTGACCATAAGAGTATGAGGGAGACACTAGGTGGAGACTGACCATAAGAGTATGAGGGAGACACTAGGTGGAGACTGACCATAAGAGTATGAGGGAGACACTAGGTGGAGACTGACCATAAGAGTATGAGGGAGACACTAGGTGGAGACTGACCATAAGAGTGAGGGAGACTGACCATAAGAGTATGAGGGAGACACTAGGTGGAGACTGACCATTAGAGTATGAGGGAGACAAGGTGGTCGAATGTCAAGATGTTCTATGCACCAAAGCACTCCTGGTGGTCTGTGGTTACATTCAACTAAACTAGTCAGACACTAGATTGCCAAGCTACAACAAACAGAAGTGGCAACATAGGTTAATGGTTGAGATTTGTGATTAGAAAGCAACAGCCTACTTCATGCTAGCATGGCCAGATAGATGACCAAATGTCTGCTTCCTGAATGCACAACCAAAAATAACCCTGGGTTTCATGGAAATGCACCCCACTTATTGAAGTGGTAGACCAACTACGGCAGGCTAGGGCTGCTTTCCTATTCTTAAATATGCCCTTAACTCCCTTCACAAAATGTAAACGATATGCTTATTGCTACTACTAGTCGTTTTAGACTCCAGCCTAACACCTATCCAATCCTCTCAGATCTTTGAGGCCAAGCCAGCAGGAGCGGGTTCAAGAATTGCAGTGCCAGTAGGTCTACTAGTAAAATCTATAAAGTAGAGTTTTTATACACTACTACAGCACATGCCTTCACTGGACAAACGTTGGAAGAGCTTTTGAATGTGTCCTAGAAGACTTTACATTTGAAGTAAAGGAAGTAAGTTCCCCATTTAGAAAAATAGCCAATAATACACACGTAGGAAGTTAAATGTGCACTAATGTTGGACTTGATTTTATTCTTTCAACATAACCCTGTGGATATGTGCTGACTATGGAAGGGTTACATCCTGACGGTGGTATTTGTAGACTAGAGATGTGTTGAAGGGTGTATTCATGTTTTCATTTGACCTTTTCTATATACACATACCAAAATGGTTAGCTTCATAAGGCTTGCAGTTCATTTGCAAATAACTTAAACACTACAGAAAACTAGATTCTACTTTCTCCATATTTTCTTTTTTGGACTGTTGAATTTTAGGTGAGTGTAGGGAGTCAGCGGTTGTAAATACTAAGAAATACTGTGAATCTGACTGTACAGTGATCCTCCACACTTGAGTGCTGGGGAGAGTAACATTGGTCAGTAAATATTTCCATTAAACGTTGAACTATTTGTTGTGTATGTGAGTGACAGAACACCAACCTTGAAGGGGTAATACGTTTTGGCTTCACTAGTTTCCTGCGACCTGTCTGGCCCTGGGAATACCACCAAGGGGCTCCACTACTGAAGATATCTAATACACTGATGACATGAAGTGACCTATCACTGCCATTGCATTTCTATAGGAGTTGACTTGTATGCATTTGGTCAGTAATATATGATTTATGACCGTGTATTTGCCTTCTAGTTTCACTATAGGCCCGGCTGATAAGCAACTGTTTATGTAAGGTCCTAAATATCGTTACCATGATGAGGACTGGGGGTGGAAATTCACCTTGGTAACCTCAGTCAGTATGGTAAGTCATTATTGGACTGCACTCATGTGGGGATATAGGAGCACGTGATTGCAGCTGAACACACAGAAAAGATAAACAACCAAATTTATTATTTTCCAAAAAACAAAACCACAACTTAGAAAACATACAGAAAAGGTACACCTTTAAATTACACAGGCTCTTATAAACAAAATAAAATCTATCTATATTTACAACAGCAGGGGTGACAACAGGTGACAGTTCTCTTCTGGGTTTCTGTCATAATTAGATAAACATGTTTCTCTGATACAGTCTCTATACAGTGCCATCCCCTTGGCTCTGGGTTGAAGTTAAGGACAACATTATAGGCAAAGATGTAAAACTGACCATAGATCAGTGGCCACTTCATCCTGCTCACCAAGCAAGGCTCACCAAATGCTTTACAACAGTGTAACAGCAACTAACCACAGGCCTGCCTCAGTTAACAATACGATTACACCACAAATCTGAACTCTTCTGTCCAGTACATTGTGATGAAGGCTGTATCCCAACAGTCAAATGGATTCCTATTCTGTTTTTCTCCTCCATCTACACTGATTTGAAAACCTTCATTTCACCTGTCCAGTTCTTTCAGGTCAGCGCAGATGGAGACAAAGCGACATTAAGACTATTGAGATGGAGCACTGTTGTGTCAAGGCAAACTGCAGTACATGGACAGAGCAACAGCTGGGGTCAAGACAAACTGCAGTACATGGACAGAGCAACAGCTGTGCTCAAAGACAAACTGCAGTACATGGACAGAGCAACAGTGGGGTCAAGACAAGAGGCCAGGGTGTCAGAATACACAGACAAAGGGTTCAGGCCAACCTTTGCGTTCAATACCCACACGCACACTCAAAGAAACACACATTTTACAGAACATTTGTATAACATTCTGTGACAAGTACATTGTAAACCCGCGTTCAAAATAAATTGATTGAAAGACATTATGCACACATCACATACAGCTTGTACACAACTAGAGAACAGAGAAGGATGAGATCAATCTAGAATAAGGGCTTGGAGGGAGATTCCTTAGACATTCCTCCTCATTACACTAGATGTCACTGCTGATCAACTACTATCGCAAGTGCAAAAACTGAAACACTGGGTGCACGCTGATAGTCTAAAGTGGCTTCCTTTACTCCACCTGCACCGATGTGAAAGAACTTGACAAGTGAAAAACTCTCGCACAAGGAATCCCCCATAATGCCTTGTCCTGTTTTGTTGTCAGTGCATATGAAGGAGAGGATATAAGGAGACAAGTTTATACTTTAGACTACTTTGGTGCAGCCTGAGTCTGTTTGGAAAGGAGATGAGGGTTCAGTGAAAGTGCATTCTGACAGAGTGCATCTCATTACCTATGCTATTAATGGGGGTTATTCAACCTCTATCACCACAGACTAGGTCATCTGTAAATATTGGTAATAAAAAATGTTTTAAAAAATCTTACTTTCTAGCGATCGGGATATTTCATGGTGCTGTGCCCATCCCAAACAGCAGAGGGCAGCACTCTCCGTCAGAATCCAAATCAGATCAGATTACATGTCGTTAGGGAGAGATCAGATGTTTCATACCCTGGCCCTAATATTTTTAAGGATATGGTCTAGAAATAATAGATGTGTGTTTAGGGGAAACATCATTGGTGACAGTAGTCTAATCCAGTGTACCTCAACTCATTCCACATTGTGAATGTACCTTTATTACGAGCAACATGGACAGACCAATCTATGATTCATGACCAATGATATTTTAGATTCAGCTGTCAGACACCTTTAACGTCGTAACAAACAACTGTCTCCTACTAACCCTAACATGTCATGGGCTCTGCTGACATGGTCATATCACATGGCTAAGATATAACCGTTGAACTCTGACACACTTGATGTGGACCAAGATCCCCTTCATCACACACACACACACCTTTTCATTCAGTTGTCTACACACACACACTCCTTTCTCTCTGTCCCTCCCTCCCTCTCAGTCAGTCAATGAGAACTAGCTCTCCCTTACTCCTTTATCCCTATTAAAAACTCTCCCTTCCTCTCTCCCTCCCACTCAGTCAGTGAGGAGAACTAGCTCTCCCTTACTCCTTTATCCCTATTAAAAACTCTCCCTTCCTCTCTCCCTCCCACTCAGTCAGTGAGGAGAACTAGCTCTCCCTTACTCCTTTATCCCTATTAAAAACTCTCCCTCTCTCTCTCCCTCCCACTCAGTCAGTCAGTGAGTGAGGAGAACTAGCTCTCCCTTACTCCTTTATCCCTATTAAAAACTCTCTCTCTCCCTCTCTCTCTCCCTCCCACTCAATCAGTCAGTGAGGAGAACTAGCTCTCCCTTACTCCTTTATCCCTATTAAAAACTCTCTCCCTCTCTCTCTCCCTCCCTTCCACTCAGTCAGTCAGTGAGGAGAACTAGCTCTCCCTTACTCCTTTATCCCTATTAAAAACTCTCCCTTCCTCTCTCCCTCCCACTCAGTCAGTGAGGAGAACTAGCTCTCCCTTACTCCTTTATCCCTATTAAAAACTCTCTCTCTCCCTCTCTCTCTCCCTCCCACTCAATCAGTCAGTGAGGAGAACTAGCTCTCCCTTACTCCTTTATCCCTATTAAACTCTCCCTCTCTCTCTCCCTTCCACTCAGTCAGTCAGTGAGGAGAACTAGCTCTCCCTTACTCCTTTATCCCTATTAAAAACTCTCTCCCTCTCTCTCTCCCTCCCTTCCACTCAGTCAGTCAGTGAGGAGAACTAGCTCTCCCTTACTCCTTTATCCCTATTAAAAACTCTCCCTTCCTCTCTCCCTCCCACTCAGTCAGTGAGGAGAACTAGCTCTCCCTTACTCCTTTATCCCTATTAAAATCTCTCCCTCTCTCTCTCCCTCCCACTCAGTCAGTCAGTGAGGAGAACTAGCTCTCCCTCACTCCTCTCTCCTCTGTCACTCTCCTCCCCCTCGCTGTACGGTGGTCTCTCCCTCTCTCTGTGGAGGGGAGTGGGTGTGATCTGCCCGTCAATTCTGCGAGGAGGCGGAGCCTCCAACCCTCGTGGCAGGTAGTGCTCCAATAGCGCGGGGTGGAATGGCACCGTCGGCATGGAGACCGTTCCACCGCCGCCTGGGTATTGGCCCTCGCCTGGGGCGTAGTGCAGCTTCTGTGGCTCTGATTGACTGGAAGACAGACAGAGACGGGACGTTGGTGCTGGAATGTACAACAATTCCCAAATCCTTGTCTAAATCTGAAAGGACTGGATAGGTGTTTGCCCTGAGGCATGGTTGTATGTAGGAGTCTACCACCATGTCTCAGGACATGTTCATACCCAGAGAAGAGGACTGGACTGAAGAGAACAAACCCCTCGAAGCTGCTGTTACTCAAGAGCAGTTTTACAGTCATAGTGAATAAAACTCTGCTCTATTGTTGTCTATGAGAGAAGACATAACCAGCTGTAGGCCTGCATTTCTATTTAACCACAGTGGGTTTGTTTGTGTTCTTACAGAAAAAGCACGAGGGACTAGAGCAGAGTTTGTTTCGCTAAGAGCTCTCTGCATAATATCAACTCAGGTTCTCTTCACTATCAGAGCCAATCTCTAACAGATCATCATCTCCAGTGTGTGTTACCTGTGTGTGTATGCCCCTCTCTGCTCCTGTCTCCTGCTCTTCATCATGGCTTTGTACTCGCCCACCCTGAGTCTCCGCCCCTCCACGATGCAGGTGCGTTTGGGGCGGGGCTTGTATTTGTAGTCGGGGTAACGCTCCAGGTGCTGTCGGCTCAGCCTGGCCTGCTCCTCATAGTAGGGCTGCTTCTCCTGGTTAGACATAGACTTCCATCTAGTTCCTGGAGGGAAGGAGGGACACAGACAAAACAGAGAGAGAGACAATGTCAGACTAAAGAACAGAGGACTTTCTGTACAAGAATACATGGGCTTTTCCTAGTTAGGAAAGGGGGGGAGGGGCAGCATTGGAGACGGGGATGCATTGGAGTGGGTCGAGAGCTTCAAGTTCCTCTGTGTCCAAATCACTAAGGACTTAAAATGGTCCACTCACGTGTGCACAGTTGTGACGAAAGCGAGACAGAACTTCTTCCCCCTCAGAGGTTGAAAAGGTTTGGCATTGGCCCTCAAATCCTCAAAAAGTTCTACAGCTGCATCACTGCTTGGTATGGCAACAGCACCGCCCTCTATCGCTTGGCACTACAGAGGGTGGTGCGGACAGCCCAGTACATCACTGGGGCCAAGCTCCCTGCCATCCATGACCTTTATATCAGGCGGTGTGAAAGGAATGCCCGGAAAATCATTAAAGACAGCAACCAACCAAGCCATAGACTGTTCTCTCTGCTTCTGCATGGCAAGCAGTATGGGTGCATTTGGTCTGATACCAACAGGTTCCTGAACAGATTCTATGCCCAAGCCATAAATAAGACTGTAGCCGTTAGCTATTTACCAGTGAGTTGACCCTTGTAAGTTAGTTTTTTTGCTCCGTCTATGCACACTCACACACAATCATCATATACGCTGCTTTTTATCTGTTTATCATATATCCTGATGCCTAGTCACCTTACCCCTATACATATCTACCTCCATCACTCCAGTATCCCTGTCACCTAACATACAGTTGAAGTCGTAAATTTACATACACAGATTGGAGTCATTAAAACTCATTTTTCAACCACTCCACAAATTTCTTGTTACCAAACTATAGTTTTGGCAAGTCGGTTAGGACATCTACTTTGTGCATGACACAGGTCATTTTTCCAACAATTGTTTACAGACAGATTATTTCACATATAATTCACTGTATCACAATTCCAGTGGGTCAGAAGTTTACATACACCAAGTTGACTGTGCCTTCAAACAGTTGTGGCCAAAGGTTTTGTGAATGACAAATATTCATTTCCACAAAGTTTGCTGCTTCAGTGTCTTTAGATATTTTTTTGCATGGCAAAGAGGGACTTTGCAATTAATTGCAATTCATCTGATCACTCTTCATAACATTCTGGAGTGTATGCAAATTGCCATCATACAAACTGAGGCAGCAGACTTTGTGAAAATTAATATTTGTGTCATTCTCAAAACTTTTGGCCACGACTGTACAGCTTGGAAAATTCCAGAAAATTATGTAAATGGCTTCTGATAGTCTCATTTACATAATTTGAGTCAATTGGAGGTGTACCTGTGGATGTATTTCAAGACCTACCTTCAAACTCAGAGTGTCTTTGCTTGACATCATGGGAAAATCAAAAGAAATAAGCCAAGACCTCAGAAAATAAATTACAGACCTCCACAAGTCTGGTTCATCCTTGGGAGCAATTTCCAAACGCCTGAAGGTACCATGTTCATCTGTATAAACAATAGTACGCAAGTATAAACACCATGGGACCACGCAGCCGTCATACCGCTCAGGAAGGAGACGTGTTCTGTCTCCTAGAGATTAACGTACTTTGGTGCGAAAAGTGCAAATCAATCCCAGAACAACAAAGGACCTTGTGAAGATGCTGGAGGAAACAGGTACAAAAGTATCTGTATCCACAGTAAAACAAGTCCTATATCGACATAACCCGAAAGGCCACACAGCAAGGAAGAAGCCACTGCTCCATAACCGCCATAAAAAAGCCAGACTACGGTTTGCAACTGCACATGGAGACAAAGATCATACTTCTTGGAGAAACGTCCTCTGGTCTGATGGAACAAAAATAGAACTGTTTGGCCATAATGACCATCGTTATGTTTGGAGGAAAAAGGGGGAGACTTGCAAGCCGAAGAACACCATCCCAACCGTGAAGCATGGGGGTGGCAGCATCATGTTGTGAGGGTGCTTTGCTGCAGGAGGGACTGGTGTACTTCACAAAATAGATGGTATCATGAGGAAGAAACATTTGGTGGATATATTAAGCGACATCAGTCAGGAAGTTAAAGCTTGGTCGCAAATGGGTCTTCCAAATGGACATTGACCTCAGGCACACTTCCAAAGTTGTGGCAAAAAGGCTTAAGGACAACAAAGTCAAGGTATTGGAGTGGCCATCACAAAGCCCTGACCTCAATCCCATAGAAAATATGTGGGCAGAACTGAAAAAGCGTGTGTGAGCAAGGAGGCCTACAAACCTGACTCGGTTTCACCAGCTCTGTCATGAGGAATGGGCCAAAATTCACCCAACTTATTGTGGGAAGCTTGTGAAAGGCTACCTGAAACATTTGACCCAAGTTAAACAATTTAAAGGCAATGATACCAAATACGAATTGAGTGTATGCAAACTTCTGCCCCACTGAGAATGTGATGAAAGAAATCAAATCTGAAATAAATCACTCTACTATTATTCTGACATTTCACATTCTTAAAATAAAAGTGGTGATCCTAACTGACCTAAGACAGGGAATTTATGCTAGGATGAAATGTTAGGAATTGTGAAAAACTGAGTTTAAATGTATTTGGCTAAGGTGTATGTAAACTTCTGACTTCAACTGTATCTACCTCCATCACTCCAGTATCCCTGCACATTGTAAATATAATGTTGGATACTGACCCTGTATATAGCTTCTTACTTTCTCCTGTTCTTCTCATTTCTAATTTTATTTCTCGTATGTTTTTTGTTCTACCTTCTGTTATTTTTACTACTACATTGATATGTATTACAGTATTGTTGGGTTTAGAGCTGGCAAGAAAGGCATTCCACTGCACTTGTGCTCGTGACATTAAGACTTGAAACCAGTTGGACACAGACTTCCAGAGAAAGGAGTTAGCTGAACTACGTTCGATGGGGAGGGAGGGGACGAGGAGGGAGGGAGGGAGGAAGAGGAAGAGGAAGGGGGAGAGGGAGAGGAGAGGACGAGGAGAGGACGAGGAGAGGACGAGGAGAGGACGAGGAGAGGACGAGGAGAGGACGAGGAGAGGACGAGGAGAGGACGAGGAGAGGACGAGGAGAGGACGAGGAGAGGACGAGGAGAGGACGAGGAGAGGACGAGGAGAGGACAGGAGAGGAGAGGAGAGGGATAGCATGAGTGTCTCCAGTGCTCCACAATGGAATGGAATGTGAGTGTTTGGTCAGAGGAAAGGGGTGCGTGGCTGTATTTGTGTGTGTGTGTGTGTGTGTGTGTGTGTGGGCGGGGGGGTTCCTGTCACCGGGGGAAGCAGGTGGCAGATCGTGCCCTCGCTTGTCCCCTCTGTGCCAGGACTACAGGAGGTGACACACCCGGAATAGATACACACACACACACACACACACAAACAATATTTATACAAAGACTATACACAAACACACAATTACAGTGCTCATTGACTGACAGCATGTGTGTGTTTTGCATGTCAATTCAATTTCATACGACTCTATTAATCCCAATTAGTGCATGCTTTATGTCCCGTGTGTGTGTGTGTGTGTGTCCATGCTCACCCAGTATCTTGCTGATGGAGGAGTTGTGCATGTCAGGGAAGGCCTGTAGTATACGTCGCCTCTCGTCTTTGGCCCAGACCATGAAGGCGTTCATGGGCCTCTTGATGTGGACGGAGGAGGGGGGACTGCGAACCTCTGCAAACAACCCCACACCAGGAGCAGACAGGGGGCCTGCAGGAGGGAGACAGTCAGTGGCCAACAACAAATCTACTTTCCTTCAAGTTCACTGGTAAAAGAACAGGAAAGGTGAAAACAAATACTGGACAAGAAATCCTCCATGTTGCTTTCCCCTGCTCTGTGTGTTCAGATCAGTGTAGATAAAGGAAAGGAGAACACATTTAAGCTCTAGACTTACTATGATGCTTGCCCTCTACCATCTAAACCACATGTTATTTTTGATCAGGCAGTTTTGGAGGGCCTACCCTCAGAGTCACTGCTGTGGTGGTCCTCGTTGGTTTGGCGGGTTTGTCTGTTCTCTCCCCGGTCTTGGTGTGGCAGCCTGTCGCTGCGACCAGACTCCTTATGCGCCTACACAGAGACAGAGAGAGTTATACACACACACACACACCTGACAGACACAAGCCTACACCTGTACCCACATGGGAACACAAATTTGAATGTTGTGGCCATAAAAAAATAAAAAGAGGTCTGAAGAGAGCATTTATCATTATCCGTCTCTCTCTCTCTGTGTGTGTGTGTGTGTGTGTGTGTGTGTGTGTGTGTGTTGGACAGCACTCTTTCTGGCTGAGCAGGGAGAGGTTTCTCATGTCAGCCGGTGTTTGAAAGCAGGGGTGGAAACGCAAAAGCAGGAAATAGAGGGATGAGGAGGAGAGAATTGTGTTTTCAACCTGAGGGCAGGAAAGAGAGGATGGCGGAGGGGTGAAAGACATAAGGACTCTCCTCTATGATGGCACCAAATGCTCCACATGACATTGTCACTGCTGAAGATAGGACTTGTCTTGGAGATTTTGGTGCCACTGTGGAGTCCATGAAAAGTCTACATTTCAAACACACATGGCCGAACACTGTATCTATGACTCTGGAGAGAAAAGAAGGAGGAGAGAGAGAAGGCGGAGAGGAGGGGAGCGGTGTGTTACAGTGGACAAAGGAGAAAGGTGAGTCATCACCAGTGTTTATAAGAACACTGTTATGAGTTTACAGCAGCTGTTGTTCCTGCTTGAGGACATGGCTGAGACTTTCTCAGTGTGTGTGTGTGTGTGTGTAGCTGAGACATTCTCCAGTCTATAACAGCCACTGTGAGACCACGGATCCCTGTAACCCTAAACCTGGCCCTGAACCCACCCACGACCCTAAGCCTGCGTGTGTGACAGGAGAGAGTGACTTTAGACAATGGCTTACCATCCTGGCAGTGCAGTCTCTCTCTCGCTCCCTCTCTCTTCCGCCCGGCCCATGACTCCACAGCAGCTGCTGGGCATCGTGGATGGCCTGGGTCACCACATCCCCCTCTCCCAGGAAACCTGTGAGTGAGTGAGTGAGTGAGAGAGAGTGAGTGACAGAAAAAAAGAAAGAAAAAAAAAATCAGGGAAAAATTGTCATTCAAAGCTCAAATAGGCAGGGCACCGACAACGGGTTGCAAATGTCAATATAAAAGTGAGTCAAAGTATCGGAGTACAACCTATTGCATCTGAGAGGAAACAGGGATGGTAGCGCACAAGCCCTGAAGTCAAAGGAGGAACAGGTTCTCTCACCACACACACACACAGTCAGGGTGTTGACATGTCTGAAGCTGAGGAATGGCATGAGCGGAGGTAGGCGTGTGTGTGCGTATACATAAAGGCAGTTAATTAGGTACACCCATCTAGTACCGACCCGTAACCCCTCTTTGCCTCCAGAACAACCTGAATTATTCGGGGAGTGGATTCTACAAGGTGTGACTTTCAAATATTGCTCAATTGGTGTCAAAAGACCTAAGGGGTGCCAGGAAAACATTCCCCACACCAATACACCACCAGCCTGTACAGTTGACACCAGGCAGGATGGGACCATGGATGGACTCATGCTGCTTACTCCAAATCCTGACTCGGCCATCAGTATGATGCAACAGGAACGCAACAGGAACCAGGATTCGTTGGACCAGGCAATGTTTTTTCACTCCTCAATTGTCCAGTGTTGGTGATCGCGTCTGGAGCCGCTTCTTCTTGTTTCTAGCTGAAATGAGTGGAACCCGGTGTGGTCGTCTGCTGCAATAGCCCATCCCCGAGAAGGACCGCCAAGTTGTGCATTCCGAGATGCCATTCTGCACACTACTGTTATACTGCACCGTTATTTGTCTGTTTGTGGCCCGCCTGTTAGCTTGCACGATTCTTGCCATTCTCTTTCAACCTCTCTCATCAACTAGCGGTTTTCGCCCACAGGACTGCCCATGACAGTGTGTTTTTTGTTTGTCACACCATTCTTGGTAAACCTTTTGGCGCGTGAAAAGCCCAGTAGGTTGACAGTTTAAGATACTGGAAATGGCGTGCCTTTCATCGACGATCATAACAGACTCAGTTGCTTAGGTCACTCGTTTTGCCCATTCTAATGTTCAATCAAACAGTAACCGGATGCTTAGGTCACTCGTTTTGCCCATTCTAATGTTCAATCAAACAGTAACCGGTTGCTTAGGTCACTCGTTTTGCCCATTCTAATGTTCAATCAAACAGTAACCGGTTGCTTAGGTCACTCGTTTTGCCCATTCTAATGTTCAATCAAACAGTAACCGGATGCTTAGGTCACTCGTTTTGCCCATTCTAATGTTCAATCAAACAGTAACCGGATGCTTAGGTCACTCGTTTTGCCCATTCTAATGTTCAATCAAACAGTAACCGGTTGCTTAGGTCACTCGTTTTGCCCATTCTAATGTTCAATCAAACAGTAACCGGATGCCTCGATGCCGATTTGTTTACTTTATATGGCAAGTTACGGCCTTGTGACTGTCTGTAGGAGTGAACCATGTGTAGCATTCTCATGTACCTAACAAACTGGCCGGCGTGTGTGTGCGCACTACCATTTTAAAAAGTTTGAGGTCACTTAGAAATGTCCTCGTTGTTGAAAGAAAATGTAAAAAAATGTCCATTAAAATAACATGAAATTGATCAGAAATACAGTGTAGACATTGTTAATGTTGTAAATGACTATTGTAGCTGGAAACGGCAGATTTTTAATGGAATATCTACATAGGAGTACAGAGGCCCATTATCAGCAACCATCACTCCTGTGTTCCAATGGCACGTTGTGTTAGCTAATCCAAGTTTATCATTTTAAAAGGCTAATTGATCATTAGAAAACCCCTTTGTAATCATGTGCACAGCTTAAAACTGTTGTTCTGATTAAAGAAGCAATAAAACTGGCCTTCTTTACACTAGTTGAGTATCTGGAGCATCAGCATGTCTGGGTTCATTTACAGGCTCAAAATGGCCAGAAACAAAGAACTTTCTTCTGAAACTCGTCAGTCTATTCTTGTTCTGAGAAATGAAGGCTATTCCATGTGAGAAATTGCCAAGAGACTGAAGATCTCGTACAACCGCTGTGTACTACTCCCTTCACAGAACAGCACAAAAAAATGCTGTGATGATTATGTTATTTTAAATGGACAAAAAATGTGTGCTTCTTTCAAAAAGAAGGACATTTCTAAGTGACCCCAAACTTTTGCATGTAATGTATGTGTGTGTATACTGACCTAGGTTAAGTGCAGGCCGTGAAGGGCTGTCTCTATGGTTGTCCCTGGGTCTGTACCCACCCTGAAGAGTCAGCGAGCCCAGCTCAAAGATCTGTGGGCTGGGGCTCTTCCCCATGTCCATCCCCTTGGGCTTGGAGGTCAGATTCAGAGGCTGGCTGGCTTCCTAAGGGGATGAAAGACAAAAGAGTAGACAATTAGTGGTGTGTCAGCCCAACACAAAAAAACACATTCCGAATACACTGCTTAGTTCAGTCAATATAAACGCACACACAACTTCCAATTCTCATCAAAGTAATTAAAAAAACACACCCATGTATGGGGTGGGTGTGTGTGTTAGGGTTATGAATGACAGATTTGGTGTGTCACAGCTTTCCTTTCACACCACTGTAGTGTTTCTTTAGTCTAGCCTTTCTTTTGTCTGTGCTTTCTCTCTCCGGTCTTTCTTTTGTTTAGTGATTGTCTAGTGATTTACGTGATGCCCTTTTCCACTTGTGCAACAGTGCAGACAGAGCATGACTGCATTGTGCACGCAAAGGCACACACACACATATACACACACACACACACACACACACACACAACTGTGAACAGGGTGTGGTGTATTTGTTCAGTTGTTCACTGTCCCAGATACCAGAAACATGCATTGTTCATTTGGAGTGCATTGTTTTGACAGCATTTTTCAAAGATCTCCCAGCCTGTATCTGTAGTATTAAGAGAGATGGCTTCTTAGGTACATACATACCTCAGGCCTTTACCAAAAACATGACATGCTTATCAAAATACAAATATCCATGTACTATAGTGCTGTATTAGGCATGTAACCTGTGCAACGGTTGCAGCTGTTAGGTGCAGTGCATTCGGAAAGTATTCAGACCCCTTCACTTTTTTCAAATGTTGTTACGTTACAGCCTTGTTCTAAAATTGATGAGGAAAAAAAAAAATCTGAAAGAATCTACACACAATACCCCATAATGACAAACCAAAAACATTTTTGCAAACGCTTTGCTATGAGACTTGAAATTTAGTTCAGATTTCCATTGATCATCCATGAAATGTTTCTACAACGTGATTGGAGTCCACCTGTGGTAAATTAAATTGATTGGACATGATTTGGCACACACCTGTCTATATAAAATGTCCCACAGTTGACTGTGCATGCCAGAGCAAAATCTGTAGAATTGTCTGTAGAGCTCCGAGACAGGATCGTGTCGAGGCACAGATCTGGGGAAGGGTACCAAAAAACATGTCTGCAGCATTGACGATCCCCAAGAACATAGGTGTCTCCAACATTCTTAGAAGTTTGGAACCACCGAGACTCCTCCTAGAGCTGGCCACCCAGTCAAACTAAGCAATTCAGGGTTTGGCGTAAGCAGCACGAGTCCATGGCCCCAAAGAGAGAGAAAAAAATGATCTCAGGTCTGATGAAACCAAGATTGAACTCATTGGCCTGAATGCAAAGTGTCACGCCTGAATGAAACCTGGCACCATCCCCACGGTAAAGCATGGTGGTGGCAGCATCATGCTATGGGGATGTTTTTCAGCGGCAAGGACTGGGAAACTAGTCAGGATCAACGGAGCAAAGTAAAGAGAGATCATTGACGAAAACCTACTCCGGAGCGCTCAGGACCTCAGACTGGGATGAAGGTTCACCTAACAGCACAACGACCCTAAGCACACAGCCAAGACAACGTCAGAGTGGCTTCGGAACAAGTCTCTGAATGTCCTTGAGTGGCCCAGCCAGATCCCAGACTTGAACCCGATCGAACATCTTGACCTGAAAATAGCTGTGCAGCGACGCTCCCCATCCAACCTTACAGAGCCTGAGAGGATCTGCAGAGAAGAACGGGAGAAACTCTCCAAATACAGGTGTGCCAAGCTTGTAGCATCATACCCAAGAAGACTCAAGGCTCTAATCGCTGCCAAAGGTGCTTTTAAATAGGAATATAATTCCTTTAACAGCGCTTCAACAAAGTACTGAGTAAAGTGTCTGAATACCTATGTAAATGTGATATCCGTTTTTAATATTTATTACATTTGCAAAAATGTCTAAAAAAAACAGTTTTTGCTTTGTCATTATGGGGTATTGTGTGTAGATTGATGAGGGGGAAAAAACTATTTAATCCATTTTATAATAAGGCCGTAAAGTAACAAAATGTAAAAGTCAAGGTTCTGAATACTTTCCGAATGCACTGTATAAAGCACAGAAACAACATTAACCTGTCTTTATTGACACCAATTCCAATTCACCTTATTTTATTCCATCTGGAAAAGGTCTTACTGTACAGTATAGTATAGTTTTAGTATAGTAATAGATGAAAAGCACTACCTGACGGAAGGTACCACTGGGCCTTTTCACAGGGGTGGAGTGAGAGTTCTGCAGCAGCTGCATGGGATAGTCCACTGCAAAATAAGAAGGGGGAGATGAAAGCTTCACAATCTCTGTCAGAAGGGAACAGAATCAATAACATCTAGACATTATCTGTACTATCATCATGCCGACTCCACCACAGATTGAAGTGTATGAGCAGGGGAAAAGGGGGTTTGACTGAGGTTACTGACCACAATACAATCTGAAAGGGACTGCTGCTACTTCTATAGCAACTTATACAGTACATAGCAACAAGAGAAACAAAACAGAGGTGCTACATTTACCATTGTTTTGTTGTTTCAGATTGACATTGATGATACATTAAAAGTCTGCAGAGATCACTTGATGTCAACATGTTACTTTTTTGTTTTCATAGTGTATGAGAGGATTGAGTGTTTATAATGAACCAGTGAGTAATCTAAACCATGTCACAGCCCACCAATGGGCCCCAATCTACCCTCCTTTTTTGGAAGCACTGCAGCGGGGCCTTGGAATTAATGGAGAGGATGGCTGCCGTTTCACTGGAGCCATCCTAACCAATTGTGCTATTTGGTGTGTTTTCACATCGTTTGACACTTATTTTGTACATAATGTTGCTGCTAATGTCTCTTGTGACTGAAATGAGCTTTGAGGATATCAGAACAGCAATTACTCACATCAAACTGGACGAATATTTTATCTTTAATGAGTCCGACGCAAAGGATTTACAGCCCCTCCGAGACCAGGCCTAAATCCCCATCATTCACGTGAAGAAAATACGGAAATACAAGAGGCGGTGATCGGGGTGCCTTGTAAGAATTTGTCGGTGAGTGGTTAACCCGCCTTCACCATCCGTTCTATTGGCCAACGTGTAATCACTGGAGAATAAACTGGATGATCTCCGTTCGAGACTCTCTTAACAACGGGACATTAAAAACTATAATATCTTATGCTTCACCGAGTCATGGCTGAACGACGACATGGATAATATACAGTTGGCTGGGTTTTGTGCATCGGCAGGACAGAACAGCTACGTCTGGTAAGATGAGGGGTGGGGGTCTGTTTGGCAATAACAGCTGGTGCGCAATGTCTAATATTAAGGAAGTCTCGAGGTATTGCTCGCCTGAGTACCTCATGATAAGCTGTAGACCACACTATCTACCAAGAAAGTTTATGTATTTTTTCGTAGCCATCTATTTACCAACACAAACCGATGTTGGCACTAAGACCGCACTCAACGAGCTGTAGAAGGCCATAAGCAAACAAGAAAATGCTCATCCAGAAGAGGTGCTCCTAGTGGCCGGGGACTTTAATGCAGACAAACTTAAATCCGTTTGACCTAATTTCTACCAGCATGTCACATGTGCAACCTGAGAAAAAAAATGTAAAATAATAATAATAACTCTAGACTACCTTTACAAAGCTCTCCCTCGCCCCCCATTTGGCAAATCTGACCAAAATTAATACCTCCTGAATCCTGCTTAGAAGTAAAAACTTAGGCAGGAAGTACCAGTGACTCGCTCAATACGGAAGTGGTCAGATGACGCGGATGCTACACTACAGGACTGGTTTGCTAGAACAGACTGCAATATGTTCCGGGATTCATCCAAAGGCATTGAGGAGTATACCACCTCAGTCACCGGCTTCATCAATAAGTGCATCAACAACGTCGTCCCCACAGTGACCGTACATACATATCCCAACCAGAAGCCATGGATTACAGGCAACATCCACACCGAGCAAAAAAGCTAGAGCGGGTGTGACTCACCTGGCTTGCAGGGGATTGGCTGCAGAGGCATGGTCATCTGGTTGTCGGCAGTGACAGGGAGTTGCTGGGTGTTGGGGTGGAAGGCTGGGATCATCACGTAGGGCATGTTAACCTGCTGAGACCAGGTCAGACAGGGGGCACAAGGTCAGTCGCACTCAGAGTTACCCCAAAGTTACTTCTAAATTCTTGTTATGAAAATAGCATGTCATTTGTAGAGGTCTCGTCTCACCTGGATCTGTTGCTGAAGCAGGTTGATTTTGTGCTGCTGCTGGATCAACTGCTGCTGCTGTTTGGCAATCTGGAATTAACCACACAAAGCTTAGTCCAGGTACACTCAGGTTATGGTGAATGTTATGGTTTGGGGGTCAGAGTGTGTGAGTTGTGCCAGGGGTCAGAGGTCAGGATCACCTGTTCCTGCTGCTGTCTGGCCAGCTCCATCTGCTGCTGTTGTTTCTCCAGCAGCAAGGCAGCCATGTTCCTCTGCTCAGAGTGGGCTCCCAGCAGCTGCTCCCTCAGACCACCCAGCTGGTTGATCATCAATAACAACTGCAGCTCCTTCTCTGCCAGAGACTCTGGAGTGCCTGGGAAGGAAGGAGGAGAGAGAACAAGAAAGAGAAAGGAGTACAAACATGATTATACATAGAGACACAATTAGATATAGGAAGCAGACGGGCAGGCAAGCAGAGACTGACAGACAGGTGGAGAGACCGGAAGGACAAAGCACTGATGGGTGAGAGGTAAAAGGTCAAGGGTTAGGGGTAAAAGCTCACCTTTCAGGTGGTTGCCTCCCAGGGGGCTTTTGTCCAGAAATTTCTCCCTCCAGTCCACACTCAGAAGCTTCTCTATGGTGGGCATGACTGCCAACAGGAAACAGGACAAAGATGTGTTACTTGTTGTTGTTCAGCCACCATATTGTATGAACAATGGAATTAGATTGTGTACGTGTATGAATCAATGCAGTAGTTCAAATTTCAAGGTCTGCTACTTTGTAAGGATTCCAATAGAAAGGTACTTTGTGTACTTTCTCTTTAAAAATAAAAACATCCAAGGGAAATGTAATGCAATTCTGTAGCCAATGAACAGGAGCACAAACATGAGCACACAGAGCTAAGGCAAACTCTTCTGGCCTTCTCAGAGTCTAAATGGGATGCATTGTAAAAAAAAAAACTCAACACCTTCACCTCTATCAATGTACAGGAGATTTCTCTATAGAGCAAAGTGATGATCAGAAACAGATTACACTGGGGCGCAGACGAGGTGTAGGTTTGCCATACCTTCGCTGACAGTGGGGTGCATGTGTCCCTCTGGTCGATGGTTGTACCCCCTGCTGCCCCCCTTCATCCCAACAGGACTCTGTCTGAGAAGCTGTTCCTTACCAGGAGAGCCCTCCTACCAAGGACAGGGGAAAACATTGTAAGAACACAATCATATAGCTAACAAACTGTAGCTAGCTTGTCTGTGATAAACATAGTACAACCAGATCTGCACAAGTGCCTATAGGCAAGGACTAGTGGGATTGGGAAGCAGACCTGGATACACTTTAAAAAAAGATTGTTTAAACATTAAAATTAAAATGGGATAAGTTTATTACTGAGGGTGAGCGGGAGAGGGGAGGAGTCAGCTGTCTAGACTCCGGTCGTTCCATTGGCTGATGTCCTGACCAATCACAGGCAGGAGAGGAGAGCTGCTCTGCCCTGGTGTGGGCTCCTCCCCCTTCTCCTCCAGACTCCTCCAACTTCACACTGACGCCCACCATGCTGACATCACCGCTGGCATGGAGATGCAGCGCTGGGGGACTGGGCTCCACCATTCTGGGAGGAAAATGGGCGGGAAAATAAAAATAGTGGTGTGAGGGGGCGGGGGGCAGAAGAACCGTTCAGGTGAATAGATAGGCTTGTGCACATGGACTATTCCCCCTCAGGAGACTGAAAAGATTTGACATGGGTCTTCAGATCCTGAAAAAGTTCTACAGCTGCACCATCGAGTGCTGCATCACTGCCTGGTATGGTAACTGCTCGGCCTCCGACCGCAAGGCACAGAGCGTAGTGCGTACGGCCCAGTACATCACTGGGGCCAAGCTTCCTGCCATCCAGGACCTCTATACCAGGCGGTGTCAGAGGAAGGCCCTAAAAACTGTTAAAGACTCCAGCTACCCTACTCAGACTGTTCTCTCTTCTCCGGTACCGTAAGCGGTACCGGAGCCCCAAGTCTAGGTCCAAAAGGATCTTAACAGCTTCTAACCCCAAGCCATAAGACTCTGCAAATGGCTACTCAAACTATTTGCTTTGTCCCCCCCCCCCCCTCTACTTCTACTCTCTGTTTATTATCTATGCATAGTCACTTTAACTCAACCTACATGTCCATATTACCTCAATTACCTGGACTAACCTGTGCCCCCACACATTGACTCTGTACCCGTACCATACCCCCTGTATACAGCCTCACTGCTGTTATTTTACTGCTGCTCTTTAATTATTTGTTATTTTTACTTACTTATTTTTCTTAAAACTGCATTGTTGGTTAAGGGCTTGTAAGTAAGCATTTCACTGTAAGGACTACCCCTGTTTTATTTGGCCCTTGTGGCAAATAACATTTGATTTGACGTAGGGGGAAAGCAACGCAAATGCTGTTCTGCCCTCATGCCTCTAGCCTTACCAGAGTGACTGCACAACAGCACAAATTTTTGACAGGGGATGCAGGATATTTTTGGGGGGCCTGATATACATATGTTTCTGCTTATAATTTCTGACAGTTTGGTAGGCTGTGTTAATCAACTTGTCTACAATTAGATAAATGTAGCTTCTCTTTTGTCATTATGTTGCCCGAGAAGACTAACGTTATATTAACACATGCTCAACAGAATAATGTAATAGATCGATAGAAGGAAGGATTCAATCTAGTTGACATTGGTAAAGTTCGCAAACCGCGCATCACACACATACACACACACACCACCTTTCTCTGTAATGTGACCATAAGCTTTCCAGGCGTGACTATCTCTAGGTCTCTGAGCTTTGTGTGCGTGTATAGAAACCCCTGCTTTGCGTAGGGAACAAAGGACATACTGTGAATATGTCACACAAACACAAGTCAACTGGACCTTGAAAACCAAACCTCTAGTTTGGGAGACATTGTAGGTCTCAGGGAAAGTTAATCATCATGACAAGGCGAAGACTCTGCACATCAAAACACACACGAACAGAAAGAGACCGAGAGATGGAGAGAAAGAGTGAAAGAGAGATGGAGTGAAGGACAGGCTAAGAGAGAGGAGAGAGAGAGAGGCTGAACCTTAATGAACTCTGACTTTAGCTGCGTTTTTTCCCCACCTCCGCTGCAGGAGGAAAGAAAAACACGCCAGACAGGAGAACAAAACAAACAGAACACACAGGGCGAAAAGTGCACATATATAGAAATAAAGGGAGAGAAAAAAGCCATTGTTAGACGGAGGGAACAAAGGAAGCCGGGACAATGGGCAAAAGACGGACAAAAGCCGCGGCCGCAGGAAACAGTGCAGATAACAATGCCAGCGGAATGTGCCGACCGACTCCGGGACCGGGGGAAAATGCAGAGCGCCACCATTCTGCCGAGCGCATAGTGATTAGAGTTCCTCCCCCCGTTCCCCCTCTCATATTCTGTCTCTAACAAAGCCACCTGCCTTCCAGAGGCCAAGGCTCTAAACCTGTGTGTGAGTGCTATAGTGAGTGAGTGAGATGTGAACCAATCCATTCACCAAAACCTTTTAAATAATATGGGGGGGTTCTGAAGATTACCAGTCCCAGGGTGTGTATATGAGGGGGTGGAGATGAACTGTGTCTTCCGTATTTAACCCAACCCCTCTGAATCAGGGGGGTGCCTTAATCGACATCATGGGAGCAGTTGCTGTTGGGGGTTACTGGGCAGAATGACAGATTTTTCCACCTTGCTGACTCAGAGTCGAACCAGCGACCTTTCGGTTACTGACCAAACCCCCTTAACCACTAGGTGAGAGGATGGGCAAACATGCAACAACCTTCAGAATCCACTCAAATCCCTTTCCTCTACACACCTCAAGCTTTTCTTCTTCACCTCAAACACTCTGTTCATTTTACTGTTCCTATGTTTAAGGAGTGATGAGGTTTCCCTGTGGGGGTGTTGGTGGCATTCAGCATCCTGTTGTGGAGCACAGCAAGTTATTCCTGGGCTTCTTGACAGCATTCTCATCAGTGTTCCAAAGTGGTTGGCTTATAGAGCTGACACATGTGGCTTTAGACTGCCACCCGTGTGTGTGTGTGTGTGTGTGTGTGTGTGTGTGTGTGTGTGTGCACGCGAGAGAGTGTCTCACCGCTCTGCCTGTGTGTCCAACACAAAGGTATGCATTAAGGTGTGTGTGTTTTCTGAGTTTGGGGTCCAACACATCTAATCTTAGAGTTAAACAATGCCGTAGCGTCACAACTCAGACAATGCTTGGGCTCGCCTCACCTCAGCCCTCCACAGCTTATCAGTGCTCTCCACACAAATCTAAGTTAAATGTACACCTTCCATGTTTATAACAAACTGCATCCATGCGGAACTTGTGTGGATGTGGATTTGTGAATTGCAAAGTGTGATTTGAATAAGTTGAATATCAACACTTACACAGTTTAGCATATGTTATAGCGGGTGCAGCTAAATGTGTATGTTACTACCTCTGAAAAATGAAGTAAAAATGTCAAAAACAAGTACACAAATAATAATAATCCAACATAAAAATAATAACTCAGGAATGTCAGGAAGAATACAGTTAACCACCCAAATAACACTATCAGGTATCCAAATGCAATCTATGCGTATATACACCCAAAATACACTGCTCAAAAAAATAAAGGGAACACTTAAACAACACAATGTAACTCCAAGTCAATCACACTAATGTGAAATCAAACTGTCCACTTAAGAAGCAACACTGATTGACAATACATTTCACATGCTGTTGTGCAAATGGAATAGACAACAGGTGGAAATTATAGGCATTTAGCAAGACACCCCCAATATGCTCTGTTTCCTGGCTGATGTTTTGGTCACTTTGAATGCTGGCGGTGCTTTCACTCTAGTGGTAGCATGAGACGGAGTCTACAACTCACACAAGTGGCTCAGGTAGTGCAGCTCATCCAGGATGGCACATCAATGCGAGATGTGGCAAGAAGGTTTGCTGTGTCTGTCAGCGTAGTGTCCAGAGCATGGCGGCGCTACCAGGAGACAGGCCAGTACATCAGGAGACGTGGAGGAGGCCGTAGGAGGGCAACAACCCAGCAGCAGGACCGCTACCTCTGCCTTTGTGCAAGGAGGAGCAGGAAGAGCACTGCCAGAGCCCTGCAGACGCCGTGGAGAACGTTCTGCTGCCTGCAACATCCTGGTGGGTCAGTCATGGTGTGGGGTGGCATTTCTTTGGGGGGCTGCACAGCCCTCCATGTGCTTGCCAGAGGTAGCCTGACTGCCATTAGGTACATAGATGAGATCCTCCTCCTAATGCAAGACAATGCTAGACCTCATGTGGCTGGAGTGTGTCAGCAGTTCCTGCAAGAGGAAGGCATTGATGCTATGGACTGGCCCGCCCGTTCCCCAGACCTGAATCCAATTGAGCACATCTGGGACATCATGTCTCGCTCCATCCACCAACGCCACGTTGCACCACAGACTGTCCAGGAGTTGGCGGATGCTTTAGTCCAGGTCTGGGAGGAGATCCCTCCGTCACCTCATCAGGAGCATGCCCAGGCGTTGTAGGGAGGTCATACAGGCACGTGGAGGCCACACACACTACTGAGCCTCATTTTGACTTGTTTTAAGGACATTACATCAAAGTTGGATCAGCCTGTAGTGTGGTTTTCCACTTTAATTTTGAGTGTGACTCCAAATCCAGACCTCCATGGGTTGATAAATTTGATTTCCATTGATAGTTGAATGTGCTGACAACAATCACACAACTTATGTAAAGAAAAAAGTATTTAATAATAATATTTAATTCATTCAGATCTAGGATGTGTTATTTTAGTTTTCCCTTTATTTTTTTGAGCAGTGTATATACTAAGAATGATATGTACAGCAGTAGATACTCTCGAGATAAAAGCTGTTTTTCCAGTCTTTTGGCTTTAATGCGCCTGTGCTGTCTCTTTCTGCTAGATGGTCGCAGAGTGAACAGACCGCGACTCGGCTGGCAGAGGTCCTTGATGATCTGTTGGCCTTCCTTTGACACAGAGTGCTGGAAGTGTCCTGGAGGGAAAGCAGCATGCTCCTGGTGACCGCACCACCCTCTGGAGAGCCATTCAGTTTAGGGTGGTTCACTTCTATTGAGGTTTGTCAGGGTCTTAGTGGTCATGCCGAATTTCTTTAGGCGCCTGAGGTTGTAGAGGTGCTTATGCGCCTTCTTCCCCATGGTGTCGGTGTGGTGGGACCATTTCAGGTCCTCCCTCCTCGGTCTCCGGTTGCCCACAATCAGCTCCTTTGTTGTTTTTTTACGTTAAGGGAGATGTTATTTTCCTGGCACCTCTCCTCCAGTACTCTAACCTCTTCCCTGTAAGCAGTCGTCAGCAAACTTGATGATTGAGTTAGAGTTGTGCGTAGCCATGCAGTCATGGGAGTACAGGAAATGCAAACAGAGAGTACTGGAGGGGGCTGAGCACACATCCCTGGGGGGCCTCACATTTTGAGGATCAGCGTGGCAGAGGTGTTGTTTCCTACAATATAGCTGCTTGGGACTGTCATGACACCGTGCATTTATCAGGAGCATTTAAAAACTATTTCATTGAAGTGGGACTGGAAAACTGTATTGTACGTAAACAGTTTGCACTTATCGACAGTTCAAATGGAATGGAAACTCGGAGACAGGTGAAAGCAAGTTCCAATACATTGCCTTCACCAATCCAGTCAAGTACAGTGATTACATCTAAGAAAGGAGGGAGGCAGGATAAGAGCAGAGATAAGATTAGCACTGAGTCTTGAGCTCCGACACCTCTGAAATCATACACTTCCCACGACACACTAAACAGCAGACAAAAGCTTCAGTTACACAACATGTTGTAACATGCAAACCCAACATCTCACCCCGGGGCATCTGCAATGCCAATGTTATCTGTTGTTCTCCCTCTCTCAATTCAATTGAAGGGCTTTATTGGCATGGGAAGCATGTTAACATTGCCAAAGCAAGTTAAGTAGATAAACAAAAGTGAACAATAAAAATTAACATTACACTCACAGAAGTTCAAAAGAATAAAGACATTTCAAATGTCATTATGTGTGTGTGTGTGTATATATAAATATATATTTATTTATTCAGTGTTGTAATGATGCAAATAGTGAAAGTACAAAAGGGAAAATAAATACACATCCCTCCCTCCCTGACAGGGGCAGTTAGTGCTGGGAAACTGTCTATTGTTTTCCAAACATGGCCTGAAGGGGACTAGTAGAGGGAGAGAGACAGAGACGGAGTTGAGCAAGGAGTCCGTTCCATTCCTGCACACGGCGGCTGATCAAGTGACTGAATTATTTTATTAAACAAATTAAAAAACTGCCATTGAACTCTGAGACTGACAAATGTAAAGACAGAAGCTCTGCATGGACTCCTTGGGGCAGAGAGAGAGAGACAAACAGACAGAACTGACAAGTCTTTAAAAAAGCTTGTTTAATGTTGTGTTACGGTGCCACGAGCCATTATAAACCTATGGCTGGATTCAATCAATCCTGCTTTAGGAATGTTTCAATACTCTGGCAAAGTTAGCATGTTGACATGCAGTTGTTCGCCAGCCGAGGGTGGTTGATTCCCTTAAACCCTGAGGGCTGGTATAGTAGCAGGTGAAGCTGGCGATGGCAATATTAAAGCCTGATTGGTGGCTGGGACAGAACCCTTGTAAAGTAGCAGGTGCACTATAGTACAGGTTCAGACGCTTAGTGGGACTCTAGTACCATGGTCCTCCCTGGGGGAATTAAGTTAGATGCCCTGTGGAACCCCACTGCAGCCATTCCCTCTGCCTAATGTTTAAATGCACTTCATTAAACAGTCCCATCTCAGCTGGTATTACTGTTAACATGGTAATAGGTACACAAATGGAAATAACTACATTCTACGTTGTGGTGGTGGTTTGACTGAATCCCAAACAAACCAAAGAGGAAGGTAATTGTTTAAGTAGCTGTCCAGTGAAATTCTCACTTTTAAAAGTTCGTAGTCTGTTGACTCATACCCAAATTATTTAGTTGAATCCTATACTCGTAAGTGGCCAAAACGACAATTGGAGAAAAAAAAAAACCTTGAAAAGCCCCACCTCAAACTTGTAACTCAAACACAAGGTTTAAAAAAAATGCTTGCCATTTCCTGAGGATGATGAGCTGGCCAATCAGCCGTCTACTTGCATGAATATTTTGAATGACCGGTATACAGTACACCCACACCATTCCAACACAGACAAGCTGTTTAACATACTTAATTACAATTTTTTGGAAGGAAAACTATTTAACTCATATTGTAATTCATTATATGTCATATTTCATAGAAATCTGAAAACACTGGACTGTTACTTGAATTGAAAATATTTACCATGAAATGTCTACATTTCTATACCAGCTAAATTATGCAGTACAACAAATCATTAACTTGTGATATCACTAGCAAGTTTTTAATCCTTAAGAGTATATTGACACACCCTTGAGTCAATCTAAGTAACATAATAAAAACAACACCATTAAAATCCATCAGTTCAAGCTAGAGATATCAGTTGTTTTGCGTGGGCTGAGTCTCAATCCACTGAATCTGCCTATGTCGGCCTTCCACATCTGTGGGAAGGTGTCCGAGCTACAGCAGTGTTTGTCAGACCATGAGACGTCCCGAAAATCAGTCTTCCCATAATATTTTGTAGGTCAAACTGTTTTTCTGAGAAGGCGGAGACTCGCACGAACACGATGGTGTTCTCTGTTTTGCTCTACAACCCCCACCAGGGTCATGGAGCTCCTCAATGTAAGAGGTACAAAACACATGGAAGTATGGAGGTAGTTGTGTGCCCCCCAAAAAATGGGGTTAAATAAATAAATATATTTCCTGAGAGATAGAGAGATATATATATATATATATATATATATAGCTTGGTTTGAAGAAATCAACTGTGGGAGCAATTATTAGGAAATGGAAGACATACAAGACCACTGATAATCTCCCTCGATCTGGGGCTCCACCCAAGATCTCACCCCGTGGGGTCAAAATGATCACAACGGTGAGCAAAAATCCCAGAACCACACGGGGGGACCTACTGAATGACCTGCAGAGAGCTGGGACCAAAGTAACAAAGCCTACCATCAGTAACACACTACTTCGCCAGGGACTCAAATCCTGCAGTGCCAGACGTGTCCCCCTGCTTAAGCCAGTACATGTCCAGGCCCGTCTGTTTGCTTGAGAGCATTTGGATGATCCAGAAGAAGATTGGGAGCATGTCATATGGTCAGATGAAACCAAAATATAACTTTTTGGTAAAAACTCAACTCGTCATGTTTGGAAGACAAAGAATGCTGAGTTGCATCCAAAGAACACCATACCTGCTGTGAAGCATGGGGGTGGAAACATCATGCTTTGGGGCTGTTTTTCTGCAAAGGGACCAGGACGACTGATCCGTGTAAAGGAAAGAATGAATGGGGCCATGTATCGTGAGATTTTGAGTGAAAACCTCCTTCCATCAGCAAGGGCATTGAAGATGAAACGTGGCTGGGTCTTTCAGCATGACAATGATCCCAAACACACCGCCCGGGCAATGAAGGAGTGGCTTCATAAGAAGCATTTCAAGGTCCTGGAGTGGCCTAGCCAGTCTCCAGATCTCAACCCCATAGAAAATCTTTGGAGGGAGTTGAAAGTCCGTGTTGCCCAGCAACAACAGCCCCAAAACATCACTGCTCTAGAGGAGATCTGCATGGAGGAATGGGCCAAAATACCAGCAACAGTGTGTGAAAACCTTGTGAAGACTTACAGAAAACATTTGACCTCTGTTGGCAATGACAAAGGGTATATAAAAAAGTGTTGAGATAAACTTTAGTTATTGACCAAAGACTTATTTTCCACCATAATTTTCTAATAAATTAATAAAAAATCCTACAATGTGATTTTCTGGATTTTTTTCCCCTCATTTGTCTGTCATAGTTGAAGTGTACCTATGATGAAAATTACAGGCCTCTCATCTTTTTAAGTGGGAGAACTTGCACAATTGGTGGCTGACTAAATACTTTTTTGCCCCTGTGTGTGTGTGTGTGTGTGTGTGTGTATATATATATATATATACACACACACACACTATACAGGATAATATATTCATAGAGATTACAAATCAAATTGGGACAGGAGGGAAACATTCAAACAAAACAGCAATCTTTTTTTTCCCGTGTGTGTGTGTGTGTGTGTGTGTGTGTGTGTGTGTGTATATATTTATACACATATATTATATATATTTACTGAGCTTTCTTATAGGGTAGCCTAGTGGTTAGAGCGTTGTACTAGTAACCGGAAGGTTGCAAGTTCAAACCCCCGAGCTGACAAGGTCCAAATCTGTTGTTCTGCCCTTGAACAGGCAGCCAACCCACTGTTCTTAGGCGTCATTGAAAATAAGAATTTGTTCTTAACTGACTTGCCTGGTTAAATAAAGGTCAAATAAATAAATAAAATAAATATATCCTAGGTATAGGACAAACACTTCAAACCCTTACCCCCTTTCAGAGTTAATGACAACTATGGAAAAGAAGCATTCCGTCTCTCCTCATTCAGGACCCTGTCAGAGAGAGAAACAGAGAGCAAGGTACAGTAAGGGAGAGGTACCTCTTCGGTGCGGTGAGTGTGGAGGTCCCCAGACCCAGAGGACCCCTCCACAGTAGAGCACTGGTGATGCTGAAACACGTCATGTTCTCTTCAGTCACACACAGGACAGCCGTCTAACACACTCCCTCCCTCTTTCAGGACAGCCCAAAGCCACTCTGCAGTCTCAACTCTGTGACATCTCTTTTTCTATGTTCCTTTCAACTCTTTCTCTCTAGCGCCCTCCCAGTCTCTCTATCTCCCTCTATCCCGCCTCCCTCTCTGTGTTCATGTAAACCTCCCGTTATTGTGACAAAGAGCCCTCTTTTTGGCATCTTTGAGCCAAACAATCCACTAATTTGCATAATATGTTTTGCAACCGGTGAGCCTATCTAGAACATTAACATGTGATAATCAAATAGTTGGACCCACAGGTGTGATCCAGGTGTGTGATACCGCGCTGGGATGTCCAGGAGCACCTAACAATGTCACCTTTATGCACTAAGTGTGTTTCCTGGCCACCTGCCTGAAACGGAGACACCACAGAAGAAGGAAAATCACACATTCAAATATAGCACAGGAGCTGGACTAGAAACAACATGTCAAGGAAAATAAAGGCATATGTGCTTCCTGCTCCCAAGCATGATTTTAATTGATCCGGTGATCAGTGTGTGGCTGTCGAGTCAGAGAGTTTAGTAAGAAGATCTGTTTAATAGTTATATCAAGATCACGCTCGGCAGCAGCAAAGAGCAGGCGGACAGACATTCACTCGCCTTTCATTGGTAAAACAACATATTCCCTCTGCTTCTCTTCAGCCCACACAATGCACCTATGGATTCGTCCCTGGTCCTGGGCACCCACTGTGGATGCTGGATCTCACTGAAGACCGCCAGCAATTAGGATCTGCCTTGTTTTAAAGGCCACCAATTAACTTTGAATCCCTCATTTTAGAGATTCTCTCCCCAAAATACACACAGACAAATGCCATCTCTAAGAATATTTACCAATAATATTGATAATAGTTTAACGTGGGCTAATTAACTGAGTTGAGATGAAAACCTGGATCCACAGTGGGTTCCCAGGACCATGTCCCTCTCTCAGTCTCCCCTGAATCATAGACAGCCTCACGCCCAGACCATGTGTCAGATATTTAGTATACTAAGCCTTGTAGTGAGAGAACAACGTCACCACATCCATTTGTCTGACATGATGAGGCCGACATGCAGCGGCTGCTGTGTGAGTGTCTATATTTGACATGAGATTTTAGAGGCAAGACGACAGAAAATAAATGCGATACAGGTGTTGTGGATGTCATGGATGTTTCTCTTAGTGTTATTCCGGCAATGTTTCTCTCTCTCTCACACACACACTCTTGCTTTCCTTCTTTGAATGGGTAGGGCCTGAAGCAGGTTTATTGTGTTGTGTTGCTGACTGCGTCTCATTAGGAACTGAGCTCTCAGGGCCACACACACAAAAGCTTCCCTTCCCTCGCTCTCCTCTTCCTCTCTGTTTTTCTGTTCTTTTGGCCTTTTGATGTCAAGAGTGCCAATCCCAGGGGGCTCCACTCTGGCCACAGAATACGCTCACACAACAGACTCATTCACTTTCACACACACACACGATGAGAGTTGTAAAAGCATGATAAGGGCAGAGGAGAGGTAGTCGAGGTTGAATCAGTTTCGTGTTTCTCTGTGGTTGATAGCCAGATCTCACCACACAAAGACCAGCGTTGAGAGCTCCAGGATACACTGATAATAAACACTCTTTTTCCTCAGCTTTTTCCGTGTGGAGCATAGGGACAGCCCCAAGGACTCCCCCTCTGTCTTACCACACACACAACTAATTCAAATAACTTAGTAGATTACCCTTGACTTTTCAACATCTAAAACTTAAAACACATTCTGTTACCACTGTCACATGATCACTTTGTTATTTATCTAAACCTATAGTTTAAGGGCTTGACTCTGCGTTCCCTGTGTCCTCTCTCTCTCTCTCTCTCTGCGTTCCCTGTGTCCTCTCTCTCTGCGTTCCGTGTCCTCTCTCTCTGCGTTCCGTGTCCTCTCTCTCTGCGTTCCGTGTCCTCTCTCTCTGCGTTCCCCGTGTCCTCTCTCTCTCTCTCTCTCTCTCTGCGTTCCCTGTGTCCTCTCTCTCTCTGCGTTCCCTGTGTCCTCTCTCTCTCTGCGTTCCCTGTGTCCTCTCTCTCTCTGCGTTCCCTGTGTCCTCTCTCTCTCTGCGTTCCCTGTGTCCTCTCTCTCTCTGCGTTCCCTGTGTCCTCTCTCTCTCTCTCTCTCTCTCTGCGTTCCCTGTGTCCTCTCTCTCTGCGTTCCCTGTGTCCTCTCTCTCTGCGTTCCCTGTGTCCTCTCTCTCTGCGTTCCCTGTGTCCTCTCTCTCTGCGTTCCCTGTGTCCTCTCTCTCTGCGTTCCCTGTGTCCTCTCTCTCTGCGTTCCCTGTGTCCTCTCTCTCTGCGTTCCCTGTGTCCTCTCTCTCTGCGTTCCCTGTGTCCTCTCTCTCTGCGTTCCCTGTGTCCTCTCTCTCTGCGTTCCCTGTGTCCTCTCTCTCTGCGTTCCCTGTGTCCTCTCTCTCTGCGTTCCCTGTGTCCTCTCTCTCTGCGTTCCCTGTGTCCTCTCTCTCTGCGTTCCCTGTGTCCTCTCTCTCTCTGCGTTCCCTGTGTCCTCTCTCTCTCTGCGTTCCCTGTGTCCTCTCTCTCTCTCTGCGTTCCCTGTGTCCTCTCCCTCTCTCTCTGCGTTCCCTGTGTCCTAACTCTTTCTCTCTCTCTGCGTTCCCTGTGTCCTCTCTCTCTCTCTCTGCGTTCCCTGTGTCCTCTCCCTCTCTCTCCTTGCGTTCCCTGTGTCCTCTCTCTCTCTCCCTGAGGAGGCCTTCTAAATAAGACATAAATAGGCTGATGACACAACTGCACTTTTCACAAAAAGAGAGAAAGGCGAGAAAAGAAAAGAGAAGAGAAAGGAACTCTGCTCTGGTGCAGTGGCTCCTTTCTTCTGCTTTTCAGAAACGCAGGTTAAAAAGCAGCCTTTTCATCCCTCTCTCATCCCTCTCTCTCTCGCTCTGTCATCTCTCTCCAACTTAGGAACAGGCAATGTATTGTGGTGGATAGCGGAAGGGTACTGTGGTATTTATCAGAAAAGAGAGGAGGGGGGAGGAGGACAAAACATACTCCCCAATAAAGAGAAAGAACAAGAGAAGGGGAAGAAAGGATGTGTATGAAGGGCCCCTTTCGCAGAAAGCCCCCCCTTGCCCCCTCCTCCCTCAAAAGGGGCAGGCACACACAATGTGCTGTTTCCTTTAGCCCCGACACACTTTATATCCTAGCCCCATTCAGGACGACTACTTTAGGGCACCCATGTGTGCACAGAGCATATGTGGCTGAGAGAGAGGATGTGTGTGTGTGTGTGTGTGTGTCCGTATAGATCCCTGTTTGCTGAGGGCCTTATAGACTGACAGGCCATGGCTCTAAGGCGTTGCCATGGAGATGTCTTTGTGCAGTAAGTTGCACAACAGGTGATTCTAAAGAAGGCTAGCTGAGCTGGTCTCAGTATTGAGAACTGCGGGAGGTGAGAGAGTGAGTGAGTGAGTGAGTGAGTGAGTGAGATTATACGAGGTGTTAGCCGTTTTAGGATCCAGCTTGGCCCAGAGTTCTTAACTAGCTCCTTTATACACAGATCATGTCTAAAATCGCTTGGGCTTACCGGGCCACACTGCTTTACACACATGTATCAAACCTCACCGAAAGAGAGGGTGTGTGTGCATACGCATCAGAGTTTATCATATCTTCAACTCCAAGAGTGTAAAACCCCCCATATCACATTTAGTATTGCGAAATCTACTATAAAAAGGGAGAAAGAGCGAGAGAGAGAGAGAGAGAGAGATACAAAACTGGTTCTTCTCCTTGGACTGGATAAACGTGGCTGAGCCAAAGCCAGCCATACGCATATACTGTCATACATGTCAGAAAGATACCGACATAAATTACATTAAACAAACATCAAAGCCTCTGCAGTCAGAGAGCAACTTAAGTAACAAGACAAGGTCATAGGCTATGGATTGACAACAAGGAACCCAATTAACCAATCAATCATCCAATTCTTTAAAGGGGTGTGCACAGATAAAGATGGTTTAAGAATCAACACTCTTTTATGGAAACTTAGGGCTAAAAGTCTGTTTTCAACACATGATGAGATGTGTTCTTTTTTGCTTTGTCCAAGATGGAATGAAGGGTAATTCATTTTGATAAAGGAGGCTGCAGGTAACCTAGTGGTTAGAGCCTTGGACTAGTAACCGAAAGGTAGCAAGATCGAATCCCCGAGCTGACAAGGTAAAATCTGTTGTTCTGCCCCTAGGCCGTCACTGAAAAGAAGAATTTGTTCTTAACCTACTTGCCTAGTTAAATAAAGATTTTTTTTTAAAGGTTCTGCTCTGATCAAGTTGTTATTTAGAGCCTAATCTATAGCCTAAAATAGCCTGTTTTCTGGATTTATAATATACTCTTTTGCACTGCTTATCAGTTGAACAAACTTTGTAATTGGTGAAATGGTCTTGGACAGATTTACAGTAACAATACATTATTATTTTTCAGATGTGTTTCCTGGTATTTTACATGCTGTCCAAATCCATATTTAAATAGAGGTGCGATAGCTATGATGGATAAAGATAGGCTATGAATCACTTGTAGCTTACCAGCTACATTTACACTCTAAGAAATACTCTACAGTGTGATATTTTCTGTCTGTTAATGTAGAACAGGGGTAGGCAATGCTGTTCCTGGAGTACCAGGTACTGCAACATTCTCCAACTAGGCACCACAGCAGACCAACTGAGCTAATTTATCAGTTCAGTTATTGACAAAAATTGTTTTAAACATACCTGGTCTTCTAGGTTGGTTGAATCAAAAACAGAAGTGCTAGCAGCACTCCAGGACCAGGGTTGCCTACCCCTGATATAGAGGTATATTTAACTGACAGAGCAATGAATGGCGACGTTTGCTTACCCAATGTTAACGTGTATGCCTCTCCCTAACCTCATTGGAACTATAACTAACTTTAAATCTTAACCCTCATCCTTATTTAGAGTTTGCCTAACTGAAGTTTTTGTGTTACCAGTTGAATACACCAGGGGCAGACTGGCCAGCTGGCATTTCGGGCAAATGCCAGATGGTTTGTCCATTTTTATCCCAGTGGGCCTGTCTAAATAGTTTTTTTTCAGACAAATTATCATTATCTCGCTGGTAACAGAGGTCTTAAAGGGCATGTAGCAGCCATTTCTCAATGCCAGAAAAACATATAATACTAACTTAGAGAACCCCAAGAAAAGATTCCCAAATTAAATACAATTTTATAATACTGTATTGTTCTAAAAAAGTTGGGTTTGAGGTTCTCCTCAAATCAGCGCTAACAATCCCACAATGCCCTCTGGTCAGCATCACACAGTGAGGACATAAACAAATCACATCAAGTGCTTCATATAAAAATTACAAAAAAGGGTGGGTAAGTAGGGTGTAGCAACACTTACTATGCAAATGTATGTTATGTCTCTATGGCTACACACATGAAAAACACTTAGTAAAAAGTGGGTTACATTTGTGAGAATGAGTTGGGCGAATTGGGTATAATTACCAACAGCATGGCATATAAAGTATCACAAACAGCCAGCAGCACCAAAAGAGAGAGCATTATCAGGGCTTTACCTGGTAAGTGAAAGAGCTCTACCTCTATGCTAACTTTAGCTAGCTATAGAGCTACGGCATTTAGCTCATCTAAATAACGCTAAAGTAACCATATGATCTTGTCTGCCAGCTGTTAGTATGACAGCACCAGCAGTTAGATACTATAGATGGGCTTTTACTATCGGAAAATAGTAGTTTTGGTTGAGACGGAGGTCAATGTTTTTGTATAGAGCCCTGTGGTTGGGGCCAAACCTGTATGCGTGTCTGTGTGTGGGGATGGCGGGCTAAAACGAAATGCAACGTGTCGGCATTGTTTTCGATCATGGATCTGATGGCATTCCGGAGAAAAGGAGCTAGGTTCTCTTTAAAAAAAGAGTGGATTGTGGATTTTGCTCAAAGTTTATTTATGTAGCTTGCCGCTAGAGTTGTGTTTTTGGCTGTCTGCACTTGGGCTCTCGGTGTGTGTGGATGACCCGTTGGATGGTGTCTGTGGTGCTTCTTTTGGAGAAGACATGCTTTCTTTGGAGGGATGGATTGTGGATTTTGTTCAGTGGGAATTCTCTTTTTTTATCATCTTAGGATCAATGTTGTCACAGTTGCTTCTTGTTGAAGAGGCATCGGCTAACATTAGCTTGCTATAGCTAGCTATCATCTTCCTCTGTTTCTGAATGAATTTGTGGCTATTTCTTTCTAACAGGCAAAATAAAGTGAGCTAGATTTTGTTTGTGTACTGACGTATTGATACCATAACTACGTTTGTCACTGGTATTTTTTTTTTTTTACCTTTATTTTACTAGGCAAGTCAGTTAAGAACAAATTCTTATTTACAATGACGGCCTAGGGGCATTGACGGCCTAGGGGCAGAACGACAGATTTGTACCTTGTCAGCTCGGGGGTTTGAACTTGCAACCTTCCGGTTACTATTCCAAATGCTCTAACGACTAGGCTACCCTGCCGCCCCGTATGGGCTAGAAAATATCCTAAAGCTAGTCAGCTAGACAGTGATAGCCACAAGCTAAAACCAGGGAGAAGCTGTTGGCTTGATACTGTTCACTCAAATATGTTTTTCCACATGTAATTGAGGAAATTAGATTATTATTCAATAAAAAATGTAATTGTGTCAATATGTTCTGAATATTGCAGAAAAATCCTCAGATGTTTTCCATACTAAAAACGTGAAGTACAACTTGGTGTGCACTAGCTTACCATGTACAGTAGGCTAACCATGAGTCATCAAAATTACGATCTTGCAATCTGGCTTTCTGGCAGTCTTTTTGTACAATTGAAAACAAAAAAAATGTCAAGTTAGTTATTATAAACCGGGTGGTTAGAGCCCTGAATGCTGATTGGATGAAAATGTGGTGTATCAGACCATATGCCACAGGTATGACCAACATTTTATTTTTACTAATCTAATTACGTTGGTAACCAGTTTATAATAGCATTAAGGCTCCTCTGCGGTTAGATATATGGCCAACATGGCATTGTGTCGGGCCTAAGAACAGCCCTTAGCCCTGAAATATTGGCCATATACACCACACCCCCACATGCCTTATTGCTTAAATATACAGCACCAACTACATAAATATCTGATACGGTGCATTATCTGCTGGGCCGGTGTGGGGGCCGCAAAGAAGAAAAAAAAACTGGTCCAGTGTGTTAAATGCCAGGGACGATTTCTGGTCCCAGTCCGCCCCTGGAATACACCTATATAATATGTGGAAATCTTTAAAAAAAAAAAACCATAATATAAAAAAATACATGGCACTTAATCCAAAATGTGCTTACTTTAATTGAATAATTAAATAGAGGATTTGAGAGAATGAATCCTACTGAATTGACTGTAATATGGTTATTTTTCCACAGTTAAGGTTATTTATTTAAGCACTGTTACGTTCACATTTAGTGCTGGCTCAGATTGTTTATTAACTTAGGCATTCACTGACAAACAAAAAGCATAACAAAAAAAGAGAAACACACAGTTCTTTATTCGTTTTCACTGATTCCAAAAGAGATGCAAATCATTCTTCAGACAGCTGTGGAAAAAAAAATAAAACTGTCTCTGGTCATTTGCAAATTGCCACACACACTGAGGTGTGTGTCCGGCGATGAGGAATTCAACTTAACGGTACAAGCAATCTGTTGTGTATGTTGTTCAAACACCCAGGGGAAAGACATGTAAATGGAGCAGGAAACTAGTGGGCTATAATGCTGTGCTGTTTAGGTGGGTGCTGATCAATAGAGTGTTTGTGAATTCTCCTGATGGGAGATAAACAAATCCACTGGACACTGGGTTGTGACAACCAACAGGTGATATTCACCCCCCTCACACACCTGACAGCCACAACACACATATATTTGTATCTGAGGGGCCACACCAGGACGGCAACCATGCAAATGTTCATGGTTAATAATAACAAAAAAAGTGTATCAGAAGCAAATTCAGAATATTTTGGGAGTAGGCATTTTTTAACTATAACTACTCCAAGAACTTCTACAGTACAATACTGTAAAGTTGCTAAATATTAAGATATTGCATATTCTGTCAATAGTTCATGTATTTTTATTTGTGTATATATTTAGACTTCATTGAACAAGGCCAGTCCCATTGAGATAAAATCGGGTGTATTTGTAAATTCACCCTGGCAATCTACTCTGATTTCAGAGCACTCTGGGTTGAGAGTACCAGAGCGCAGAATAATTGAGCAATTAACAGAAGCCCTAAACTCCGTTGTTATAAAAGATGAACAGTAAACATCTGCAAAAAAAAAAGAATTACATTGTTGTCAGTAACACAGTTCAGACACTAACCCTCTTGATTACATGAACACTAACCAGGTCTGCTAGGAGAGTAAAATGTTTAGTGAGGTGTTCTCACGTGTGTCTGGAAGTAGCAAGCTAGCCAACTTCAGCCAGTTAGCTTGGGTGCTTGACTGCAGTTGTGAGGTCAGAACGCTCGGATCAACCCTACTCCTCAGCCAGAGCGTCCAGTGTGCACTTTGAACGCTCAGAGTTTCTAAGAAGGCCCAGAGCGCACTCTGATAGCAGGGGTATTCAACCGGTGGTCCCAAAACCCACAATTTGATTTATGTATTTCTTTTAAAGTATCGTAAGTAACAACAGAATAATCACATTTTGAATGTTATTCCTATAAAAATAGAATTTCTTCATAATGATGTCAACTTTATATCTTATCTCCTCATATTGATCAAATTACACTCATTGGAGCCAATTACACTCACTGGAGTATCTGACATAGGCTTTGAAACAGCACCCGCGAACAGGCTACCAGTGCAGAACAGGCTACCAGTGCAGAACAGGCTACCAGTGCAGAACAGGCTACCAGTGCAGAACAGGCTACCAGTACAGAAAGTGCCGCTAGCTGCTGGTAAGCTTTCTTGACTTGGATATTAATTTTTACCAACACATGGCCCATTAACCAGCTGCTGTTAGCAAAACGTGTTGAGTTAATCAATTAGCTAGAAATATTAGATATATTAGAGTTGAAAATTATTCTTCCGGGAAGGTCAAAATAATTTAAACTAATCTACGTAATCTAGTCATTTTAAAAATGTTGATTACTTCTCCTTGACATGATCATTCACCTGATGATAAGACTAGACCTGAAAAATATATTTTTGCTGACGTATGATGGTGGCCCCTGGGGGTCGCCAGTTAGCCTGGGAGGGGGCCCCAGGACAAGGAATGGTTGAGGTGCTCTACTTATGAACAGGGAGCATCACAATCATCCATACAAGGACTATACAGTGACATTCCATTAACCACAGAACAACATAAAGAGATGGAACGATTTGTATTGTGTGAAATGTACTGCCTCTCCCCATCTGTGTATGCATTGGCGGGAGCAGTCTAATATAGTTACCTACAGTCACACCAGGACCCCGTTAACAACTTATGGTGATGGGAAATAATACATGTTCTTTTATGTGGTTGGATTTTACAGGAAGACTGTCTAAAATATATTGCTTATGGTTGTCTAAACATAAATTAACAATTCAACACTTAAATAGTATGTTTGGCCCTTCCATATCATTTGTTTTTTTCTTATAGACTTGAGAGAAGAGTCAGTCACACATTGCCGAATTAATTAAGTAAAATTCCACTGTCTGATGTTGCATCGCTCACGTTACACAAACAAAGAAATGGGCGAAACAAAACCTTTTAACCAACAAAAGATCCTCCTGAAATCTATTTAGATAGAGGCATGGCGAAACACGCCTTGGTCCTGTAGCAGCTTGCTTTCTGAAGCAGCGCCCCACCTAGTGCCCTCTGCACTAACACACACCTGCAGCGGGTACAGGATCACACACACACACACACGTATTCTGAGAGGGATTAAAAGCTGTTTAGCTGTGGCATGAGAAAGTCAAAGCAGCCTTCACAGCAGCTTCCGTTCTTTCTTGTTCAGACTGATTTATTACCGTTAGTGAATATCTCCCTATAGTAGAACACGTCACCGGCTTCTAACAGCACTACAGACCCCTGAATCTACACCCACGGTTCACACCAAGGTAAAGATGCACAATACAACAGCAGGTGTGGTTGACATCATTCCCAGAAATGACCAGAGTTAGGAGATACAGGAAGAGATGTGTCTACCATGAAGCATCCTTCAACAACACCACATTCAGACACCTGTAGAAAAGACATCATAGACTGTATGATGTTAAAAGACAAGGGTTCGCCATCTGGGGGAACATTTAGAAGAAAAATATATAGAATAGCTGACAAAACTTTTGGGGGGGGGGGGGGGGGGGGGTAACAAATGTATTCACCCGCAGGCCAAGTTCTGAGAAATGTTTTGCTCAAAGTGATTTAACATTTTGGGAATCTGTTCCCAAGTATTCCCACGCATAAGAGAGAGATACATGTGATCATATACAAATGTAAACGGAGTTTGAAATGATTGTTGTAGTCAAATATTATACCGTGTCTGTTTGGGCTTCTTGCTGTCAATTTGCAGTCCACAAATTATTATTATGTTCCGGGCCCCTAACCATCCCCTTAAGAAAGAAATTGGCCTGCGGCTGAATCTAGATGACGATGCCTGTTACAGACCGTTGTGACATTATGCTGTATTAATAACTGGCACAAAAATCTAACGAAAAGACACCATGCAAATGAGATGACTGGAAAACAGAAAAATACAGTCACAGGCAAAGTGCAACTTTACCCCAACAAACAAACGAAGTTCAGTGCGCCACAAACAAGATGTTACTGTCTTAGTTGGAACTTTAGAACATCGCAAGTTGAAAACACTCATGGATTAAACTTATTTTCAGTCATTTTGCTTCATAATACTGTATATTAATGACTGAAGTGGAACCAGTTGGTGGAAAGGAGTCTTACCTTAAAATGTCTAAGAGAGGCTGATATGCAGGGCAGCAGGTAAGATGTGTTCTCTATTGTTGGACTCTACTGACTGAGCTATTTTAACCGAGTTTACTGACTGTCTCTGAGAGCTCTATAAGCAATGCCAAGTCTGAGACATCCTCATCTATGTTTTCCCCAATAAGGTACCACTCACCACGAGACAACAGGTGGAGACTGTGTGTACGCATGAGATGAGGTGTTAGAGGGAGGGGTCGGAGATTCATCAAAAGTCAATGATCTTCTAACTCTCCTCCAGAGTATGAAGTCTGCATCGACCAATCAGTGTGAAACACCACACTAAACTGGGTTTCCTGTGATGAGGCCATTGAAAGCCAGCATCATGACACAACCCTTTTCTCGAGCAAATGTTATTTTTCAGAGGAACCACTGTGTTACGATATCTAGCCCTGAAGTGGTGCATTTCAGAGTTAGGTACAAAGATCAGGTAGCTAATGAAATCAAAGCATATTATAAAATATTACCTCAAGATCTCTCTAAATCATATCATGCCTCAAGAAGGAGAGAGCCCCAAACCATGTGAACTCTCTCACACACACACACACACACACACACACACACACACACAGAGCAATGGTGTGTAAAACCATTTTCTTCCATTGCAATGCCTCTTCAACCTAGTTTGCACTGAACGAACACACTTAGTAAAATGTAGTCAATGATTACTGCCCTCTTTGTCAATATTCTATCATTCTCGTCCTCTCTCACACATACTGAAATCTGCCTGGCTCATTAATCATGGGGTTTTGAGTCTCAGATCCAACAGGAGACAACATGCACTTCCATTTCACCACAGGCCTTTCACTCCCCTCATTATAGACACAAGCCTTATCACTCTGCCCTGTGACACCCTTCCCACAACATCACTGACACACAAATGTCAACAACAAAAAAAGGTGTCAGAGGTGATTTAAAACATCCACTTAACTTGTCAAGGACTGAATAAGTGTGTGTTCCATGTGTATTCAGTTTTTAATGACAAATCCATCGTATTGTTTAATGACTTGATGATCCAAGGACATTTGCATAATACATTCTATGGATCACAGCAACCAATCTATCACTTTTTATTTGATCTGAACACACAACACACAGGGGGAGCACACACACTTCTGTCTCCACAGTGGTGTGTCTCTGTGAACCCCTGGTTCAATAGGACAGGGAGAACAATGCAGACTGCCACAGAAGAAGGAGGACAATCTTTGTCTGCTCTGCTGCCCTTATGGACCTGCTTGGTGTAGAGGAGATGGGCCACAGTCCCATTACACACACACAGTCCCATTACACACACACACACACACACACAAAACACTGCCCTGAGTTCTTGAACTTTGCCAATAGAAATGAAGTAGAGCAGAAACATATATGCACCGTGTCACTCAACAGACCAACACTCAGAGAGCTAGCGAGACAGCCTATAGAGCAGCTGGATACACTTCAACAATAGGTCATTCATCATGTCTCTATTCGGCAGGTAATCATTGACAATTACTTATTTAGCAAGAAGGTGTAAAGACTCTTCCAATAGAACTGGACCGATAGGTCAAACTGGATAGGTGACTCAAAGACGGACATGGAGAGAGAAAGTGCATCCAGGTCACCTCTCATCCTGTGTGAACCCTTTCACCTGGAAGCGCATCCTCAGAGAGAGAAGGGGGGGTGCTAGAGGTCAACCCTCTCCTTGTTAGAGCAGCACACAGCCCGTCAGTTACTGGTTCACTTCCACACCGGAACTGTGTGTGTGGTTCTGCAGAGGTAGGTGGAACTGTGTGTGTGTGTTTCTAAAGAGGTAGGTGGAACTGTGTGTGTGTGTGTGTGTGTGTTTCTACAGAGGTAGGTGGAACTGTGTGTGTGTGTTTCTACAGAGGTAGGTGGAACTGTGTGTGTGTGTTTCTACAGAGGTAGGTGGAACTGTGTGTGTGTGTTTCTTCAGAGGTAGGTGGAACTGTGTGTGTGTGTTTCTACAGAGGTAGGTGGAACTGTGTGTGTGTGTTTCTACAGAGGTAGGTGGAACTGTGTGTGTGTGTTTCTACAGAGGTAGGTGGAACTGTGTGTGTGTGTTTCTACAGAGGTAGGTGGAACTGTGTGTGTGTGTTTCTACAGAGGTAGGTGGAACTGTGTGTGTGTGTTTCTACAGAGGTAGGTGGAACTGTGTGTGTGTGTTTCTACAGAGGTAGGTGGAACTGTGTGTGTGTGTTTCTACAGAGGTAGGTGGAACTGTGTGTGTGTGTTTCTACAGAGGTAGGTGGAACTGTGTGTGTGTGTTTCTACAGATGTAGGTGGAACTGTGTGTGTGTGTTTCTACAGAGGTAGGTGGAACTGTGTGTGTTTCTACAGAGGTAGGTGGAACTGTGTGTGTTTCTACAGAGGTAGGTGGAACTGTGTGTGTTTCTACAGAGGTAGGTGGAACTGTGTGTGTTTCTACAGAGGTAGGTGGAACTGTGTGTGTTTCAACAGATGTAGGTGGAACTGTGTGTGTTTCTACAGAGGTAGGTGGAACTGTGTGTGTTTCTACAGAGGTAGGTGGAACTGTGTGTGTTTCTACAGATGTAGGTGGACCTGTGTGTGTTTCTACAGATGTAGGTGGAACTGTGTGTGTTTCTACAGAGGTAGGTGGAACTGTGTGTGTGTGTTTCTACAGAGGTAGGTGGAACTGTGTGTGTGTGTTTCTACAGAGGTAGGTGGAACTGTGTGTGTGTGTTTCTACAGAGGTAGGTGGAACTGTGTGTGTGTGTTTCTACAGAGGTAGGTGGAACTGTGTGTGTGTGTTTCTACAGATGTAGGTGGAACTGTGTGTGTGTGTTTCTACAGATGTAGGTGGAACTGTGTGTGTGTGTTTCTACAGAGGTAGGTGGAACTGTGTGTGTGTGTTTCTACAGAGGTAGGTGGAACTGTGTGTGTTTCTACAGAGGTAGGTGGAACTGTGTGTGTTTCTACAGAGGTAGGTGGAACTGTGTGTGTTTCTACAGAGGTAGGTGGAACTGTGTGTGTTTCTACAGAGGTAGGTGGAACTGTGTGTGTTTCTACAGAGGTAGGTGGAACTGTGTGTGTTTCAACAGATGTAGGTGGAACTGTGTGTGTTTCTACAGAGGTAGGTGGAACTGTGTGTGTTTCTACAGAGGTAGGTGGAACTGTGTGTGTTTCTACAGATGTAGGTGGACCTGTGTGTGTTTCTACAGATGTAGGTGGAACTGTGTGTGTGTGTTTCTACAGAGGTAGGTGGAACTGTGTGTGTGTGTTTCTACAGAGGTAGGTGGAACTGTGTGTGTGTGTTTCTACAGAGGTAGGTGGAACTGTGTGTGTGTGTTTCTACAGAGGTAGGTGGAACTGTGTGTGTGTGTTTCTACAGAGGTAGGTGGAACTGTGTGTGTGTGTTTCTACAGAGGTAGGTGGAACTGTGTGTGTTTCTACAGAGGTAGGTGGAACTGTGTGTGTTTCTACAGAGGTAGGTGGAACTGTGTGTGTTTCTACAGATGTAGGTGGAACTGTGTGTGTTTCTACAGAGGTAGGTGGAACTGTGTGTGTTTCTACAGAGGTAGGTGGAACTGTGTGTGTTTCTACAGATGTAGGTGGAACTGTGTGTGTTTCTACAGAGGTAGGTGGAACTGTGTGTGTTTCTACAGAGGTAGGTGGAACTGTGTGTGTTTCTACAGAGGTAGGTGGAACTGTGTGTGTTTCTACAGAGGTAGGTGGAACTGTGTGTGTTTCTACAGAGGTAGGTGGAACTGTGTGTGTTTCTACAGAGGTAGGTGCGCCCGCTGAAATGTTTGACAGTGGAGACAGTGACAGCTGAGACAGTACAGCGTGAACATGGAGTCAGCTCTCTGCTGCTGACAGACTGTCAGTCCCTTTTCCCTTCTCTGCCTGCTTTAACACAGACCCTCTCTGCTCTGTAGGCTAAAGACAACTGGAACTCAACACAACCATTGGGCAAGAGTGTGTCTCTCTCTTGCTGTGTGTGTCAGAGAGAAAGAGACAAAACAGAGACCTAAACACAGTCACATCACACACACCTAAACACAGTCACACACACACAGAGAATGAGAGAAAACAGAGTGGGAATGAGGACGGCAAAGAAAAGAGAAGAAGAAAAGCGAGTGAGGAATAGATATGGACAGAAAGGTCAGGGACTCCCCACTGACGGACAGCTTTGTGTGCAGCCAGTCACTGTAAAGGCGAACACACACACACACACTCTCTCTGGCTCTCTCAGATACACACGGAGGCCATAGGCTGGAAATTAAAGCCTTAAATCATCTTAAATTATTTAACTTCAGGCTTCACAGTCCCATCACACACACACAGACCTCAACACAGTCCCATCACACACACACGCACACAGTCCCATCACACACACCTAAACACAGTCACATCACACACACACCTAAACAGTCACATCACACAGACCTCAACACAGTCCCATCACACACACACACGCACACAGTCCCATCACACACACCTAAACACAGTCACATCACACACACACCTAAACAGTCACATCACACAGACCTCAACACAGTCACACACCTAAACACAGTCCCATCACACACACACACACACACACACACAGTCCCATCACACACACACACACACACACACACCTAAACACAGTCCCATCACACACACCTAAACACAGTCCCATCACACACACACACCTAAACACAGTCCCATCACACACACACACCTAAACACAGTCCCATCACACACACACCTAAACACAGTCCCATCACACACACACAGTCCCATCACACAGTCCCATCACACACACACACAGTCCCATCACACACACACACACAGTCCCATCACACACACACACACACACACACACACACACACACACACACACACACACACACACACCTAAACACAGTCCCATCACACACACAGACCTAAACACAGTCCCATCATACACCTAAACACAGTCCCATCACACACCTAAACACAATCCCATCACACACACAGACCTAAACACAGTCCCATCACACACACCTACCTAAACACACACACACACACACCTAAACACAGTCCCATCACACACACACAGTCCCATCACACAGTCCCATCACACACAGTCCCATCACACACACACAGTCCCATCACACACACACAGACCTAAACACAGTCCCATCATATACACACACACCTAAACACAGTCCCATCACACACCTAAACACAGTCCCATCACACACCCACAGACCTAAACACAGTCCCATCACACACACACACACACCTAAACACAGTCCCATCACACACACACACACCTAAACACAGTCCCATCACACACACACACCTAAACACAGTCCCATCACACACACACACCTAAACACAGTCCCATCACACACACACACACACACACACAGACCTAAACACAGTCCCATCACACACACCTAAACACAGTCCCATCACACACACACACCTAAACACAGTCCCATCACACACACACACATACCTAAACACAGTCCCATCACACACACACACACACCTAAACACAGTCCCATCACACACACACACACACAGTCCCATCACACACACACACACACAGTCCCATCACACACACACACAGTCCCATCACACACACACACAGTCCCATCACACACACACACAGTCCCATCACACACACACACAGTCCCATCACACACACACACACACACACACACACACCTAAACACAGTCCCATCACACACACACACAGACCTAAACACAGTCCCATCACACACCTAAACACAGTCCCATCACACACCTAAACACAATCCCATCACACACACAGACCTAAACACAGTCCCATCACACACACACACCTAAACACAGTCCCATCACACACACACACACCTAAACACACACACACACACACACCTAAACACAGTCCCATCACACACACACAGTCCCATCACACAGTCCCATCACACACACACACAGTCCCATCACACACACACACAGTCCCATCACACACACACACAGTCCCATCACACACACACAGACCTAAACACAGTCCCATCATACACACACACCTAAACACAGTCCCATCACACACCTAAACACAGTCCCATCACACACCTAAACACAGTCCAATCACACACACACAGACCTAAACACAGTCCCATCACACACACACAGACCTAAACACAGTCCCATCACACACACACACACCTAAACACAGTTCCATCACACACACACACACACCTAAACACAGTCCCATCACACACACACACACCTAAACACAGTCCCATCACACACACACACCTAAACACAGTCCCATCACACACACACACCTAAACACAGTCCCATCACACACACACACCTAAACACAGTCCCATCACACACACACACACAGACCTAAACACACACACAGACCTAAATACAGTCCCATCACACACATAGACCTAAACAGTCTCATCACACACACACACCTAAACACAGTCTCATCACACACACACACATAGACCTAAACACAGTCCCATTACACACACACACACACCTAAACACAGTCCCATTACACACACACACACAGTCCCATTACACACACACACACAGTCCCATTACACACACAGTCCCATTACACACACACACAGTCCCATTACACACACACACACACACACACTACCCAGACCAAGCATGCTCAACACACATAACCAAACACACAGTAGGGTATGCCTACCCAGACCCTGCACACTACAGTGACATACTTTGCTTATAAAACACAATGCACACACATTGTCCATGAAGACGTCTCTGCTGTCTAGTGCTGTCAATCGACTCATTCCAGCCATCAAGACTGGACACCACTAAAGATGCCTCATCTGGCTCAATGGGCATGTTCTGTCACCTCCACCCAGAGCTATGTCCATATGATCTAGAAGAGCAGATTGCACATAGACTCTACAAAAGGTAAAACTTTACTGAATTATGAAGCATGTTCTCTTTCCTTACCTATTCCAACCAATCCTCCAACTCTACCAAAACTACAAAGATCTACACATCCAAACACCCAGGGGCGGACTGAGACCAGAAATCGGCCCTGGCATTTCAAACACACCAGCCAATTTCTTTCTTTGATGCCCACACACCGGCCCACTTTTTTTCCTCAAT